>NC_091319.1:9610701-9617538 GCF_038502225.1 Cherax quadricarinatus | reverse complement strand
CTGCTGCAGCATATGGGCGCCTAGCAAACCTCAGAACAGCATTCCGACATCTTAATAAGGAATCGTTCAGGACCCTGTACACCGTATACGTTAGGCCCATATTGGAGTATGCGGCACCAGTTTGGAACCCACACCTAGCCAAGCACGTAAAGAAACTAGAGAAAGTGCAAAGGTTTGCAACAAGACTAGTCCCAGAGCTAAGAGGTATGTCCTACGAGGAGAGGTTAAGGGAAATCAACCTGACGACACTGGAGGACAGGAGAGATAGGGGGGACATGATAACGACATACAAAATACTGAGAGGAATTGACAAGGTGGACAAAAACAGGATGTTCCAGAGATTGGACACAGTAACAAGGGGACACAGTTGGAAGCTAAAGACACAGATGAATCACAGGGATGTTAGGAAGTATTTCTTCAGCCACAGAGTAGTCAGTAAGTGGAATAGTTTGGGAAGCGATGTAGTGGAGGCAGGATCCATACATAGCTTTAAGCAGAGGTACGATAAAGCTCACGGCTCAGGGAGAGTGACCTAGTAGCGATCAGTGAAGGGGCGGGGCCAGGAGCTCGGACTCGACCCCCGCAACCTCAACTAGGTGAGTACAACTAGGTGAGTACACCAACACAGCCACACCAACACAGCCACACCAACACAGCCACACCAACACAGCCACACCAACACAGCCACACCAACACAGTCACACCAACACAGTCACACCAACACAGCCACACCAACACAGCCACACCAACACAGCCACACCAACACAGTCACACCAACACAGTCACACCAACACAGCCACACCAACACAGTCACACCAACACAGTCACACCAACACAGCCACACCAACACAGCCACACCAACACAGTCACACCAACACAGCCACACCAACACAGTCACACCAACACAGCCACACCAACACAGTCACACCAACACAGTCACACCAACACAGCCACACCAACACAGCCACACCAACACAGTCACACCAACACAGTCACACCAACACAGCCACACCAACACAGCCACACCAACACAGTCACACCAACACAGCCACACCAACACAGCCACACCAACACAGCCACACCAACACAGCCACACCAACACAGCCACACCAACACAGCCACACCAACACAGCCACACCAACACAGCCACACCAACACAGCCACACCAACACAGCCACACCAACACAGCCACACCAACACAGTCACACAAACACAGCCACACCAACACAACCACACCAACACAGCCACACCAACACAGTCACACCAACACAGCCACACCAACACAGCCACACCAACACAGTCACACCAACACAGACACACCAACACAGCCACACCAACACAGCCACACCAACACAGTCACACCAACACAGCCACACCAACACAGCCACACCAACACAGCCACACCAACACAGCCACACCAACACAATCACACCAACACAGTCACACCAACACAGCCACACCAACACAGCCACACCAACACAGCCACACCAACACAGCCACACCAACACAGCCACACCAACAGCCACTCCTAGAAAGGAAGGTACAACTGCTATATTTTTGGACACTGGCAAATTTTCTCCCAGCGGCCCTTGATACTTGAAGAAAAATCTATATTTTCAAGAATTTATCGATCCGTTTTCTTAAAATTCCGTCTTGTTTCTGGGCTGAGAAGAGAAGAAAGTAGTAAATAATAGGGAGGAGGGATGATAAGCAGAGAGTTGGAAAGAGAAGGGAGGAGAACGGGAGAATGAAAGAGGCAGAGACGGGAGGATAATGAGAGGCGTTGAAAGGGGAGTGAGGAGGAGGAGGAAGAGGAAGAGAAACGACTCGAGAAAAAGAAAAGAGAAATGTGAAAATTGAAGATGATCTAGGACAATATATTGAGGTAGGAGCAAGGAGGAAGATAAGGAGAGGAAGTTGTTGAGAGAGAGAGAGAGAGAGAGAGAGAGAGAGAGACAGACAGACAGACAGACAGACAGACAGAGACAGACAGAGACAGAGACAGAGTCAGACAGAGAGAAAGAGAGATAGAGAGACAGAGAGACAGAGAGACAGAGACAGACAGAGACAGACAGAGACAGAGACAGGGACAGAGACAGAGAGAAAGAGACAGAGCTGATGTAGGTAACAGCTCTTAGCTTGTAAACAAAGTTAGGAACCCTAAACCTAACCTTGTAAAACTCCATGTAAAGAGAGAGAGAGAGAGAGAGAGAGAGAGAGAGAGAGAGAGAGAGAGAGAGAGAGATAACCTCATTTCCCAACTCTGCTGAAGGAAGGACTAAAGTAACCTGATTAGTTCAAACTTCCTTTTTGTCCAAGTCTCATTCTCTGAACTTATCTGATTTTCTGCCACACCAAGACAACACAACACTAAGACAACACTCATCAAGACAACACAACACCAAGACAACACAACACCAAGACAACACAACACTAAGACAACACTCATCAAGACAACACAACACCAAGACAACACAACACTAAGACAACACTCATCAAGACAACACAACACCAAGACAACACAACACTAAGACAACACTCATCAAGACAACACAACACCAAGACAACACAACACTAAGACAACACTCATCAAGACAACACAACACCAAGACAACACAACACCAAGACAACACAACACTAAGACAACACTCATCAAGACAACACAACACCAAGACAACACAACACTAAGACAACACTCATCAAGACAACACAACACCAAGACAACACAACACTAAGACAACACTCAACACTCAAGACAACACAACACCAAGACAACACAACACTCAAGACAACACAACATCAAGACAACACAACACCAAGACAACACAACACTAAGACAACACTCATCAAGACAACACAACACCAAGACAACACAACACTAAGACAACACTCATCAAGACAACACAACACCAAGACAACACAACACTAAGACAACACTCATCAAGACAACACAACACCAAGACAACACAACACTAAGACAACACTCATCAAGACAACACAACACCAAGACAACACAACACTAAGACAACACTCATCAAGACAACACAACACCAAGACAACACAACACTAAGACAACACTCATCAAGACAACACAACACCAAGACAACACAACACTAAGACAACACTCATCAAGACAACACAACACCAAGACAACACAACACTAAGACAACACTCATCAAGACAACACAACACCAAGACAACACAACACCAAGACAACACAACACTAAGACAACACTCATCAAGACAACACAACACCAAGACAACACAACACTAAGACAACACTCATCAAGACAACACAACACCAAGACAACACAAAACTAAGACAACACTCATCAAGACAACACAACACCAAGACAACACAACACCAAGACAACACAACACTAAGACAACACTCATCAAGACAACACAACACCAAGACAACACAACACCAAGACAACACAACACTAAGACAACACTCATCAAGACAACACAACACTAAGACACAACACCAAGACAACACAACACCAAGACAAAACACCAAGACAACACAACACCAAGACAACACAACACCAAGACACAACACCAAGACAACACAACACCAAGACAACACAACACCAAGACAACACAACACTAAGACAACACTCATCAAGACAACACAACACTAAGACACAACACCAAGACAACACAACACCAAGACACAACACCAAGACAACACAACACCAAGACAACACAACACTAAGACACAACACCAAGACAACACAACACCAAGACACAACACCAAGACAACACAACACCAAGACAACACAACACTAAGACACAACACCAAGACAACACAACACCAAGACAACACAAAACTAAGACACAACACCAAGACAACACAACACCAAGACACAACACCAAGACAACACAACACCAAGACAACACAACACTAAGACACAACACCAAGACAACACAACACCAAGACACAACACCAAGACAACACAACACCAAGACAACACAACACCAAGACAACACAACACTAAGACAACACTCATCAAGACAACACAACACCAAGACACAACACCAAGACAACACAACACCAAGACAACACAACACCAAGACAACACAACACCAAGACAACACAACACCAAGACACAACACCAAGACAACACAACACCAAGACAACACAGTACCAAGACAACACAACACCAAGACAACACAACACCAAGACAACACAACACCAAGACAACACAACACCAAGGCAACACAATACACATCAAGACAACACAACACCAAGACAACACAACACCAAGACAACACAACACCAAGACAACACAACACCAAAACAACGCAACACCAAGACAACACAACAAGACAACACAACACCAAGACAACACAACACCAAGACAACATAAAACCAAGACAACACAACACCAAGACAACACAACACCAAGACAACACAACACCAAGACAACACAACACCAAGACAACACAACACCAAGACAACACAAAACCAAGACAACACAACACCAAGACAACACAACACCAAGACAACACAACATCAAGACAGCACAACACCAAGACAACACAACACCAAGACAGCACAACACCAAGACAACACAACACCAAGACAGCACAACACCAAGACAACACAACACCAAGACAGCACAACACCAAGATAACACAACACCAAGACAGCACAACACCAAGACAACACAACACCAAGACAGCACAACACCAAGATAACACAACACCAAGACAACACAACACCAAGACAACACAACACCAAGACAGCACAACACCAAGATAACACAACACCAAGACAACACAACACCAAGACAGCACAACACCAAGACAACACAACACCAAGACAGCACAACACCAAGACAACACAACACAAAGACAGCACAACACCAAGACAACACAACACAAAGACAGCACAACACCAAGGCAACACAATGCACATCAAGACAACGCAACACCAAGACAGCACAACACCAAGACAACACAATACATTTATATAAATGTAAAGAAGTAAAAAGAAGAGGAAGAAGAAAAGAAGAAGACGAAAGAAGAAAGGATATTGATAAATATTTGTTTAATAAATGGAATAGAGTTAAAATTTATGGTTAAATGGAGGAAGATTTTTCTTAGAGAATAAACGATTTCTGGTTCATCAGTCAGGTATATTGAGGGAGGTTAATGTGTCAGACTGCATACTCTTATCTAGACTCTCTCTCTCTCTCTCTCTCTCTCTCTCTCTCTCTCTCATCTGTACCCTCTCTCATTTAGATCATTTCTTCTATCTACCCTTCATCTCTCTCTCCGTATGTTCGCTCTCTTCATCTGGCGTAAACCTTCTCCCCTCTTTATTCTCAAAACTTTTCTGCCTTCTCTCTCTCTCTCTCTCTCTCTCTCTCTCTCTCTCTCTCTCTCTCTCTCTCTCTCTCTCTCTCTCTCTCTCTCTCTCTCTCTCTTTCTCTCTCTCTCTCTCACGTATATCCTTCTCCTTCATCTACCTCCTTCACAAGATTCTCAGTCACTTGTCTTCTCCCTCACCTTCATTCATCACCTTCACTCACTCTCAGTATGACCATGAAGGCTGTAAAATGAGATCATAATCGTCCACGTTTATAAAATCTAATAATTAAGAATTTAACTTCAGAAATATATTACCTTCGCGGGAATCTCAAGCGAATAAGTAACAAAAATACCAGAGCCGTGGTTAACGTGGTTAACGTGGTTAACGTCTTCCTTTATTAAACAAACAGCTTAATGTATCATCCAAACGTTTAACACTGATACTTCGAATGGGTTTGAAAGATAATTGAAGATTCTCACAACTGCTGTGGTATTCCTGTTCCTTGTTAATTGAGAATATGATACACTTAACATTCACAAGAGTGGATAATCAGTGTGTTACCTGTGTGCGGTCCGGATGCTTGGCCCGGTGATGTGGTTCACTGGTATTTGTCCCGGCCCGGGTCTTGTTCAGTTGGTGACCCGGCGAGGCAATGTGGCCCAGTGTGGACACTTGGTCTTGTCAGCTTTATCCTCCTGTTCAGCTCCTGGTGGTTTTGTCAGTCTGTTCTTGTATTCTGGATGCTACGGATGTCAGCAGGTCCTTGCCCAGACGTCAGCAGGAAAAGAAGACTAAATACTTTTTGGAATACGGTTGGTCAAGGGAAAGCCGGTGGAAAATGTGGCAGACAGTAATTTGGTAATAATTATTGCTATCGCCCTGTGTCAACAGGGTGTTATGTGTGTTTGTCGTGATTACCAAGTTAATAAATATCAAGTAGTGTTGATGGGTTCTAAGCTTCATCACTTCAGGTTCAGTAACTTCATCTGCCATTATCATCTTTTTATCATCCATTATCCATTTATCTGCCATTATCATCCTTTTACGGTGTCGTTCTCTAGTTTGTTCTATTTTTCTACTGTTCTAACGTCTCGGCAAGTCATATGTATTCATTTTCCATTCGTGTCCATCCGCTTCCATTCGTGTCCTCTTGTTATAGTTCAACTCATGCTGTACATTGTATTCATTCATGTGTTGTGTGTGTTGACATGTAACCGTGTTGTGATCTTGCTAGCAAGTCGTTCTCTCTCATTGTCGTTGATTCCTTGACAGCAGGAAATTCTCGTTTAGTCCATGAAATTGGTAGGAAAGTCTCGTTTAGCTCATGAATTTAGCAAGTAGAGAGAAAGAGGATGGAAAGATAGATGTAGAGTTTAGTTCGTGGCGGATGACGCGCTGACGATAGCTGTGTCCAAGTAACTCGTGCCAAAGTTTGTAATGGAAATGTGTAAAGAACGAGAGAAGAGAAACATAAAAAAAGAAACAGCAACATTCTATTGAGAAAAGCAAGCAGCCGG
>NC_091319.1:9588201-9603201 GCF_038502225.1 Cherax quadricarinatus | reverse complement strand
GGGAGGAGAGTTGTGATGGTGGGGAGGAGAGTTGTGATGGTGGGGAGGAGAGTTGTGATGGTGGGGAGGAAAGATGTGATGGTGGGGAGGAGAGTTGTGATGGTGGGGAGGAGAGTTGTAATGGTGGAGAGGAGAGTTGTGATAGTGGGGAGGAGATATGTGATGGTGGGGCGGAGAAATGTGATGGTGGGGAGAGGTGAGGTTAGTGTATAAATACCGTAGTAATGACTGTTGTGAAGCCAGCCTTGGTAATGAGCCACAGTGCTGCTGCTACTGTGACTGATGCTGCTGCTTATGATGTTGACGCTTCTGATGCTGCTATTGTTATAGTTGCTGCTGTTGCTGCTACTGCTCTTGTTATTACTCCTGTTGCTGTTGTTGCTGCAGCTACTACTACTGTTGCTGTTGGTTGTTGCTGCTGTTGTTGCTGTTGCCGTTGCTGCTGCTGTTGTTACTGATGTCACATGCCCAACGTTTTCACCCGTGCCGGGGATCGAACCCCATTTATCCACTCATCCACTTACCTACCCACTTATTCACCTACTCACCCACGTACTCAACCATCTACTTACTCACCTACTCATTCACCCAGTCACTCAGTCACCTACTCACCCGCACACCCATCCTAAAGCCGGGAAAAATTACTTATGGGAGTCAAAAGAGCTGGGTGTTAGCTGGGGTCGGGTTGGGTCTGCCCGGCCCAGCCTTGCCACGCTGATGGAGTACGCATCCTCCATGGAGTGATAAGGGTGGTGGAGGTAGCTACAGGAAGACTCCAGTGATGGCCAGTGTTGGAGTTTCGCTCGTTATTTACTTATTTCTGGGGCTGTGCTCTCTCTCTCTCTCTCTCTCTCTCTCTCTCTCTCTCTCTCTCTCTCTCTCTCTCTCTCTCTCTCTCTCTCTCTCTCTCTCTCTCTCTTTCTCTCTTTCTTTCTTTCTCTCTCTCTCTCTCTCTCTCTCTCTCTCTCTCTATCTCTCTCTCTCTCTCTCTCTCTGTTGATGTTAGTTCTCGCGTGTTTGTGTACTCACCCATTTGTACTCGCCTATTTGTGGTTGCAGGGGTCGTGTCATAGCTCCTGTCCCCGCCTCTTCACTGTGTGTGTGTGTGTGTGTGCCTGTATGTGTGCTTTGGTCCTTGTGCATGTGTGCTTTGTTGTTTTACATACAAGAGTTTAATCAGAAAATTGTCAAAATTTTGAGTGTACTGTAGTGTCAACGTGAATCCTGGACTATACAGGCTGGATCCTTCCATAATTAATCAGATCTGTGAAAATTTAAAATTGTATTTACAGATTCACCTCGGATCAAGAGTTATTTGCTCTTGATCCGAGGAAGAATCCGTGTACCCTTAGACTGAACCTAATTGACGCCTACGGATTTAGTGCTTCCCCAAAATATAGTAGAGGTGTTAATATGTTGAGAGACCAGGTCACCCTTACTTCGTTCTAGGAACAAAACAGTATGGGTGCAGTTCTCCAGTATACAAGCTAGCTGTTAGTATTAAAGTAATGCTTTGGGACGTTATACAAGGTGTATATCAGGTAAACCAAAAAGTATTTTTCTGCTTTTGTTAATTTATTTGTCAGATAAAAAAACTTTTTCTTAATAATTTTAGCGTCCCAGTGTTGCGAGTCTATGACGAGGCTACTGCCAGGCAGAGTCTATGACGAGGCTACTGCCAGGCAGAGTCTATGACGAGGCTACTGCAAGGCAGAGTCTATGACGAGGCTACTGCCAGGCAGAGTCTATGACGAGGCTACTGCCAGGCAGAGTCTATGACGAGGCTACTGCCAGGCAGAGTCTATGACGAGGCTACTGCAAGGCAGAGTCTATGACGAGGCTACTGCCAGGCAGAGTCTATGACGAGGCTACTGCCAGGCAGAGTCTATGACGAGGCTACTGCCAGGCAGAGTCTATGACGAGGCTACTGCAAGGCAGAGTCTATGACGAGGCTACTGCAAGTCAGAGTCTATGACGAGGCTACTGCCAGGCAGAGTCTATAACGAGGCTACTGCCAGGCAGAGTCTATGACGAGGCTACTGCCAGGCAGAGTCTATGACGAGGCTACTGCCAGGCAGAGTCTATGACGAGGCTACTGCAAGTCAGAGTCTATGACGAGGCTACTGCCAGGCAGAGGTCTATAACGAGGGCTACTGCCAGGCAGAGTCTATGACGAGGCTACTGCCAGGCAGAGTCTATGACGAGGACTACTGCCAGGCAGGAGTCTATGACGAGGCTACTGCAAGTCAGAGTCTATGACGAGGCTACTGCCAGGCAGAGTCTATGACGAGGCTACTGCCAGGCAGAGTCTATGACGAGGCTACTGCAAGGCAGAGTCTATGACGAGGCTACTGCAAGGCAGAGTCTATGACGAGGCTACTGCAAGGCAGAGTCTATGACGAGGCTACTGCAAGTCAGAGTCTATGACAAGGCTACTGCTAGTCAGAGTCTATGACGAGGCTACTGCAAGGCAGAGTCTATGACGAGGCTACTGCAAGTCAGAGTCTATGACGAGGCTACTGCAAGGCAGAATCTATGAAGAGGCTTCTGCAAGTCAGAGTCTATGACGAGGCTACTGCAAGGCAGAATCTATGAAGAGGCTACTGCAAGTCAGAGTCTATGACGAGGCTACTGCAAGGCAGAGTCTATGACGAGGCTACTGCAAGGCAGAGTCTATGACGAGGCTACTGCAAGTCAGAGTCGATGACGAGGCTACTGCAAGTCAGAGTCTATGACGAGGCTACTGCAAGTCAGAATCTATGACGAGGCTACTGCAAGGCAGAGCCGATGACGAGGCTACTGCAAGGCAGAGTCTATGACAAGGCTACTGCAAGGCAGAGTCTATGACGAGGCTACTGCAAGTCAGAGTCTAGTCTATGACGAGGCTACTGCAAGGCAGAGTCTATGACGAGGCTACTGCAAGGCAAAGTCTATGACGGCTACGGCAAGTCAGTCTAGTCTATGACGAGGCTACTGCAAGGCAGAGTCTATGACGAGGCTACTGCAAGAGAGTATACAACGAGGCTACTGCAAGGCAGAGTCTATGAAGAGGCTACTGCAAGGCAGAGTCTATGACGAGGTTACTGCAAGGCAGAGTCTATGACGAGGCTACTGCAAGAGAGTATATGACGAGGCTACTGCAAGGCAGACTCTATGACGAGGCTACTGCAAGAGAGAGTGTATGGCAAGGCTACTGCAAGAGTCTATGACGAGGTTACTGCAAGGCAGAGTCTATGGCGAGGTTACTGCAAGGCAGAGTCTATGGCGAGGTTACTGCAAGGCAGAGTCTATGACGAGGGGCTACTGCAAGACAGAGTCTATGGCGAAGTTACTGCAAGACAGAGTCTAAGAGTCTATGGCGAAGTTACTGCAAGGCAAACTCTGTGACGAGGCTACGGCAAGATCACGTGAAGGTGACAGCCGATGACAGTATGGTGGTCCAGGGCAGCAACAGCGACCGCAGGTTGACCAGTGCTGGACTCACTGGTCTGAGTGTCACTGGTGGTCCAGGGCAGCAGCAGCGACCACTGGTTGACCAGTGCTAGACTCACTGGTCTGAGTGTCACTGGTGGTCCAGGGCAGCAACAGCGACCACTGGTTGACTAGTGCTAGACTTACTGGTCTGAGTGTCACTGGTGGTCCAGGGCAGCAGCAGCGACCACTGGTTGACCAGTGCTAGACTCACTGGTCTGAGTGTCACTGGTGGTTCAAAGCAGCAGCAGGGACTACTGGCTTACCCGTGCTAGGCTCAGTGGACTGACTAATGTATGCAAAACCATGGTCCCTATCAGAGAAAACACATTCAAAAGCTTGAAAAGGACCCATTTTTTTTGTGGCTGGAGAATGCACCCCTAGGCGAAACTAGAGGAATTTAACTTAGTAACTTTAAAAGAGAAATGGACTGGGTAAGATCATGCTTACAACTTACAAAATATATACCATTGTCCTGTATTTGGTTATATCTCGTTATCTCTGCCGTGTGTTAAGGAACTGCATGAGTAAATAACAATAAACTTCCTTGGGAAACATATTTAATTATCCGTGTAAACCTAACGTGAGTAAAGTCTTTGTCAGACATTTATGGAACACGGAGATGGCCTTTTTCCAGAGGTTATTAGTGCCCAATAATTTCAGTCCTTCAAGAATGAGTCTGAGAAAAAAATTGCGAAGATTAGTTATTTTTCCCCTAGTGGCAGTCCTGTTTAGGTAGTGGCTGCAGGCAGGGAGACTGAAGCTTCTCAACTATACAAAATGTCCTGTATTTAGAGTAGAATGAACAGTTGTATTAGCACGAGTAACGATGCAGTAGAGGCAGTTGTAGTCCATACCAGTAACTGCAGTAGAGGCAGTTGTAGTCCATACCAGTAACTGCAGTAGAGGCAGTTGTAGTCCATACCAGTAACTGCAGTAGAGGCAGTTGTAGTCCATACCAGTAACTGCAGTAGAGGCAGTTGTAGTCCATACCAGTAACTGCAGTAGAGGCAGTTGTAGTCCATACCAGTAACTGCAGTAGAGGCAGTTGTAGTCCATACCAGTAACTGCAGTAGAGGCAGTTGTAGTCCATACCAGTAACAATACAGTAGAGGCAGTTGTAGTCCATACCAGTAGCAATGCAGTAGAGGCAGTTGTAGTCCCTACCAGTAACTGCAGTAGAGGCAGTTGTAGTTCATACCAGTAATAATGCAGTAGAGGCAGTTGTAGTCTATATCAGTAACAATGCAGTAGAAGCAGTTGTAGTCCATGCCAGTAAACACACAAAAAAATAGTGGCTCAGAGGGGAAATCAAAGGCTCAGGGGATCACAAGATGCTCCTGGTAAGGAAGAATACATGGAAAAGCAATGTAAAAGAATGGAACAAGAGTGGGAGAGCAAACTAGGTAAGTTTTCTCAGAAAATGGGGAAGAGGATGGACCAAGCCACCAAGAGTTACAGGGAAAAAATAAGGAAGACAAACAGTACCCAAAGACACAGAGGGAAAGGGCATGGGAGGAGGAGGAGAGAGAGGTCAGTCTTTATTCATGGGCTTCAGGAGCGAAGGGAGGACACACAATGAAAACCAGGAGAAAGAAAAACAAGAGATTGAGAACATCATCAGAGAAATAAATGAGGAGGACATGACAGATAATAAATTTTCAGAGAATAGGGAGATACCTGAAGGGAAGAAATCGGCCAGTCAAACTGATTTTCACGACAAACGGTGCAGAACAAGATCCTGCAAGAGAATCCATGGCTGAAGGAATTATCAATATAGAAAAGGGTGTTCCTAGACAGCAACAGAACAAGAACAGAATGACAACAGCTGAGGGAAATGACACAGAAACGAAAGGGGCTAGAAAGGAAAGGATAGTCAGCAGAGGACAACCAGAGCCGGACAGAGTAACAAGCACATACACACATAGAATCACCCTCAGAACCCCACAGCCACACATGCTATCCCAATACAAACCACAATCCACACTCACAGCCCCCACCCCACACTATGCAGTAGAATCCCACAGCACACTGCCAGGTCCCCCATCCCCCAACCCCCACAAATTCCCCAAAAACACAGTGTTGGAGAGGAAACTGAAGGTATGGTACACCTACGCTGATGGAATAACGAATAAGTGGGATGAGTGGCATGAAAGAATCAAAGAGGCATCGCCGGACATCACAGCTGTCACAGAAGCCAAGCTCACCAGAATGATAGCAGATGCCATCTTTCCAATGGGATATCAGATCCTGAGGAAAGACAGAAGAAACAGAGAGGGTGGAAGAGAGGAACTGCTCATCAAAAACCAATGGGATTTTGAGGAGCCGAAGAGAGGAGAAGGAAGAAACTACATAATTAGAACACTTCAGTCTGGAGGTCCCAAGGTAGTAATTGCAGTGATATATAACCCACCACTGAATAGCAGGAGACCAAGGCCAGAGTATGAGAGAAACAGAGCAATAGTTGACACACTGGCTGAAGTGGCCAGAAGGGCTCAAGGGAGCAGGGCAAAGCTACTAATTGTGAGTGACTTCAGTCACAAAGAACTTGACTGGGAAAACCTGGAGCCAAATGGAGCCCAGAAATGTGAAGGGTTAAGACGATGGAGGTGGTACTGGAAAACCTCATGTACCAACACATAAGGGACACTACCAGAGAGAGAGGAGAGGACGAACCAGCAAGACTGGACCTAGTATTCACCTTGAGTAGTGCAGATACTGAGGGCATCACATACGAAAGACCCTCAGGACCAGTGACCACGTGGTTCTGAGCTTCGAATACATAATAGTTACAAATGGAGAGGAAAACAGGAAGGGCAGGACGATAGAAGCCAAACTACAAGAGAGGGAACTACACAGGCATGAAGAATTTCCTGCATGAGGTTCAGTGGGACAGAGAACTGGCAGGGAGATCAGTAAATGAATGATGGAATATGTGACAACAATATGCGCAGAAGCTATGAAGAAGCTTGTACCCAAGGGTAACAGAAATAACGAGAAGACCATGATGAGCCCTTGGTTCACCCAAAGGTGTAGCGAGGCAAAGGACCCAGGAGAATAAGGAGAGCAGTCATAGAGCCAGAAATGAATATGCTCAAGTAAGGAGGGAGGCCCAGCGACAATATAAAAATGGCATAGCAACGAAAGCCAGATCCAACCCAAAGCTGTTGTACAGCTACATCAGAAGGAAAACAGCAGTCAAGAACCAAGTAACCAGGCTGAGGAAGGAAGGAGGGAAGATCACATGAAACGACCGAGAAGTATGTGAGTATCTCAACATGAGATTCAAAGAAGTATTCACAGAGGAGACAGAAGGAACTCCAGAAAGATGGAGAGGTGGGGTACACCATCAAGTGTTGGGCACAATACAACAGAGGAGGAGGTGAAGAGGCTGCTAAGTGAGCTAGATTCCTCAAAGGCGATGGGGTCGGATAACATCTCTCCGTGGGTCCTGAGAGAGGGAGCAGAGGCACTCTGTGTACCACTAACAATAATCTTTAACACATCTATCGAAATAGGGCGACTACCTGAGGTATGGAAGATAGCAAATGTAGTCCCAGTTTTTAAAAAAAAGGAGACAGAAACGAAGCATTAAACTGCAGACCAGTGTCGCTGATATGCATACTATGCAAAGACATGGAGAAGATTATCAGAAGAGTGGCGGAACACCTAGAAAGGAATGAGTTAATGATCGACAACCAGGAGTGTTTCAGGGACGGGAAATCATGTGTCACAAACCTACTGTAGTTCTATGTCAGGGTGACAGCAGTAAGACAAGGGAGGGGTGGGTAGATTGCATTTTCTTGAACTGTAAGAAGGCTTTTGACACAGTTCCACACAAGAGATTAGTGCAGTATCTGACAGGAAGACATCTCCGAGTGATTGTACGTGACGAGGTGTCAGAGTGGGCGCCTCTGATGAGCGGGGTTCCACAGAGGTCAGTCCTACGACCAGTGTTGTTTCTGGTATATGTGAATGACGTGACGGAAGGAATAGATTCAGAAGTGTCCCTGTTTCCAGAAGATGTGAAATTAATGAGAAGAATACAATCGGAGGAGGACCAGGCAGGACTACAAAGGGATCTGGAGAGGCTGCAGGCCTAGTGCAGAAACTGGCTCCTTGTGTTCAACCCCATCAAGTGCAAAGTCATGAAGATTGCGGAAGGGCAAAGAAGACTGCAGACGGAGTACAGTGTAGGGGGACAGAGACTACAGACCTCACTCAAAGAAAAGGATCATGGGGTGAGTATAACACCGAGCATACCTAAGAATAGCATTCCGACATCTCAATGAGGAATCGTTCAGGACCTTGTACACCGTGTACGTCAGGCGCCTATGTTGGAATATGCAACACCAGTTTGAAACACACACCTAGCCAAGCACGTAAGAAAATTAGAGAAAGTGCAAAGGTTTGCAACGAGATTAGTCTCAGAGCTAAAGGGCATGTTCTACGAGGAAAGGTTAAGGGAAATTGACTTGACAACACTGAAGAACAGGAGAGAGAGGGGGGATATGATAACGACATATAAAATACTGAGAGGAATCGACAATGTAGACAGAGACAGGATGTTCTAGAGATGGGACACAGCAACAAGGAGGCACAGTTGGTAGTTGAAGACTCGGATGAATCACAGGGATGTTAGGAAGTATTTCTTCAGTCACAGAGTTGTTAGGAAGTGAAATAGTCTGGAAAGTGACGTAGTTGAGTCAGGATCCATACAAAGCTTTAAGAAGAGGTATGATGAAGCTCTGTGTGTGTGTGTGTGTGTGTGTGTGTGTGTGTGTGTGTGTGTGTGTGTGTGTGTGTGTGTGTGTGTGTGTGTGTGTGTGTGTGTGTGTGTGTGTGTGTGTGTGTGTGTGTGTGTGTGTGTGTGTGTGTGTGTGTGTGTGTGTGTGTGTGTGTGTGTGTGTGTGTGTGTGTGTGTGTGTGTGTGTGTGTGTGTGTGTGTGTGTGTGTGTGTGTGTGTGTGTGTGTGTGTGTGTGTGTGTGTGTGTGTGTGTGTGTGTGTGTGTGTGTGTGTGTGTGTGTGTGTGTGTGTGTGTGTGTGTGTGTGTGTGTGTGTGTGTGTGTGTGTGTGTGTGTGTGTGTGTGTGTGTGTGTGTGTGTGTGTGTGTGTGTGTGTGTGTGTGTGTGTGTGTGTGTGTGTGTGTGTGTGTGTGTGTGTGTGTGTGTGTGTGTGTGTGTGTGTGTGTGTGTGTGTGTGTGTGTGTGTGTGTGTGTGTGTGTGTGTGTGTGTGTGTGTGTGTGTGTGTGTGTGTGTGTGTGTGTGTGTGTGTGTGTGTGTGTGTGTGTGTGTGTGTGTGTGTGTGTGTGTGTGTGTGTGTGTGTGTGTGTGTGTGTGTGTGTGTGTGTGTGTGTGTGTGTGTGTGTGTGTGTGTGTGTGTGTGTGTGTGTGTGTGTGTGTGTGTGTGTGTGTGTGTGTGTGTGTGTGTGTGTGTGTGTGTGTGTGTGTGTGTGTGTGTGTGTGTGTGTGTGTGTGTGTGTGTGTGTGTGTGTGTGTGTGTGTGTGTGTGTGTGTGTGTGTGTGTGTGTGTGTGTGTGTGTGTGTGTGTGTGTGTGTGTGTGTGTGTGTGTGTGTGTGTGTGTGTGTGTGTGTGTGTGTGTGTGTGTGTGTGTGTGTGTGTGTGTGTGTGTGTGTGTGTGTGTGTGTGTGTGTGTGTGTGTGTGTGTGTGTGTGTGTGTGTGTGTGTGTGTGTGTGTGTGTGTGTGTGTGTGTGTGTGTGTGTGTGTGTGTGTGTGTGTGTGTGTGTGTGTGTGTGTGTGTGTGTGTGTGTGTGTGTGTGTGTGTGTGTGTGTGTGTGTGTGTGTGTGTGTGTGTGTGTGTGTGTGTGTGTGTGTGTGTGTGTGTGTGTGTGTGTGTGTGTGTGTGTGTGTGTGTGTGTGTGTGTGTGTGTGTGTGTGTGTGTGTGTGTGTGTGTGTGTGTGTGTGTGTGTGTGTGTGTGTGTGTGTGTGTGTGTGTGTGTGTGTGTGTGTGTGTGTGTGTGTGTGTGTGTGTGTGTGTGTGTGTGTGTGTGTGTGTGTGTGTGTGTGTGTGTGTGTGTGTGTGTGTGTGTGTGTGTGTGTGTGTGTGTGTGTGTGTGTGTGTGTGTGTGTGTGTGTGTGTGTGTGTGTGTGTGTGTGTGTGTGTGTGTGTGTGTGTGTGTGTGTGTGTGTGTGTGTGTGTGTGTGTGTGTGTGTGTGTGTGTGTGTGTGTGTGTGTGTGTGTGTGTGTGTGTGTGTGTGTGTGTGTGTGTGTGTGTGTGTGTGTGTGTGTGTGTGTGTGTGTGTGTGTGTGTGTGTGTGTGTGTGTGTGTGTGTGTGTGTGTGTGTGTGTGTGTGTGTGTGTGTGTGTGTGTGTGTGTGTGTGTGTGTGTGTGTGTGTGTGTGTGTGTGTGTGTGTGTGTGTGTGTGTGTGTGTGTGTGTGTGTGTGTGTGTGTGTGTGTGTGTGTGTGTGTGTGTGTGTGTGTGTGTGTGTGTGTGTGTGTGTGTGTGTGTGTGTGTGTGTGTGTGTGTGTGTGTGTGTGTGTGTGTGTGTGTGTGTGTGTGTGTGTGTGTGTGTGTGTGTGTGTGTGTGTGTGTGTGTGTGTGTGTGTGTGTGTGTGTGTGTGTGTGTGTGTGTGTGTGTGTGTGTGTGTGTGTGTGTGTGTGTGTGTGTGTGTGTGTGTGTGTGTGTGTGTGTGTGTGTGTGTGTGTGTGTGTGTGTGTGTGTGTGTGTGTGTGTGTGTGTGTGTGTGTGTGTGTGTGTGTGTGTGTGTGTGTGTGTGTGTGTGTGTGTGTGTGTGTGTGTGTGTGTGTGTGTGTGTGTGTGTGTGTGTGTGTGTGTGTGTGTGTGTGTGTGTGTGTGTGTGTGTGTGTGTGTGTGTGTGTGTGTGTGTGTGTGTGTGTGTGTGTGTGTGTGTGTGTGTGTGTGTGTGTGTGTGTGTGTGTGTGTGTGTGTGTGTGTGTGTGTGTGTGTGTGTGTGTGTGTGTGTGTGTGTGTGTGTGTGTGTGTGTGTGTGTGTGTGTGTGTGTGTGTGTGTGTGTGTGTGTGTGTGTGTGTGTGTGTGTGTGTGTGTGTGTGTGTGTGTGTGTGTGTGTGTGTGTGTGTGTGTGTGTGTGTGTGTGTGTGTGTGTGTGTGTGTGTGTGTGTGTGTGTGTGTGTGTGTGTGTACTCACCTAGTTGTACTCACCTAGTTGAGGTTGCGGGGGTCGAGTCCGAGCTCCTGGCCCCGCCTCTTCACTGATCGCTACTAGGTCACTCTCCCTGAGCCGTGAGCTTTATCGTACCTCTGCTTAAAGCTATGTATGGATCCTGCCTCCACTACATCGCTTCCCAAACTATTCCACTTACTGACTACTCTGTGGCTGAAGAAATACTTCCTAACATCCCTGTGATTCATCTGTGTCTTTAGCTTCCAACTGTGTCCCCTTGTTACTGTGTCCAATCTCTGGAACATCCTGTTTTTGTCCACCTTGTCAATTCCTCTCAGTATTTTGTATGTCGTTATCATGTCCCCCCTATCTCTCCTGTCCTCCAGTGTCGTCAGGTTGATTTCCCTTAACCTCTCCTCGTAGGACATACCTCTTAGCTCTGGGACTAGTCTTGTTGCAAACCTTTGCACTTTCTCTAGTTTCTTTACGTGCTTGGCTAGGTGTGGGTTCCAAACTGGTGCCGCATACTCCAATATGGGCCTAACGTATACGGTGTACAGGGTCCTGAACGATTCCTTATTAAGATGTCGGAATGCTGTTCTGAGGTTTGCTAGGCGCCCATATGCTGCAGCAGTTATTTGGTTGATGTGCGCTTCAGGAGATGTGCCTGGTGTTATACTCACCCCAAGATCTTTTTCCTTGAGTGAGGTTTGTAGTCTCTGACCCCCTAGACTGTACTCCGTCTGCGGCCTTCTTTGCCCTTCCCCAATCTTCATGACTTTGCACTTGGTGGGATTGAACTCCAGGAGCCAATTGCTGGACCAGTTCTGCAGCCTGTCCAGATCCCTTTGTAGTTCTGCCTGGTCTTCGATCGAGTGTATTCTTCTCATCAACTTCACGTCATCTGCAAACAGGGACACCTCAGAGTCTATTCCTTCCGTCATGTCGTTCACAAATACCAGAAACAGCACTGGTCCTAGGACTGACCCCTGCGGGACCCCGCTGGTCACAGGTGCCCACTCTGACACCTCGCCACGTACCATGACTCGCTGCTGTCTTCCTGACAAGTATTCCCTGATCCATTGTAGTGCCTTCCCTGTTATCCCTGCTTGGTCCTCCAGTTTTTGCACCAATCTCTTGTGTGGAACTGTGTCAAACGCCTTCTTGCAGTCCAAGAAAATGCAATCCACCCACCCCTCTCTCTCTTGTCTTACTGCTGTCACCATGTCATAGAACTCCAGTAGGTTTGTGACACAGGATTTCCCGTCCCTGAAACCATGCTGGCTGCTGTTGATGAGATCATTCCTTTCTAGGTGTTCCACCACTCTTCTCCTGATAATCTTCTCCATGATTTTGCATACTATACATGTCAGTGACACTGGTCTGTAGTTTAATGCTTCATGTCTGTCTCCTTTTTTAAAGATTGGGACTACATTTGCTGTCTTCCATGCCTCAGGCAATCTCCCGGTTTCGATAGATGTATTGAATATTGTTGTTAGGGGTACACATAGCGCCTCTGCTCCCTCTCTCAATACCCATGGGGAGATGTTATCTGGCCCCATTGCCTTTGAGGTATCTAGCTCACTCAGAAGCCTCTTCACTTCTTCCTCGGTTGTGTGCACTGTGTCCAGCACTTGGTGGTGTGCCCCACCTCTCCGTCTTTCTGGAGTCCCTTCTGTCTCCTCTGTGAACACTTCTTTGAATCTCTTGTTGAGTTCTTCACATACTTCCCGGTCATTTCCTGTTGTCTCTCCTCCTTCCTTCCTTAGCCTGATTACCTGGTCCTTGACTGTTGTTTTCCTCCTGATGTGGCTGTACAACAGTTTCGGGTCAGATTTGGCTTTCGCTGCTATGTCATTTTCATATTGTCTTTGGGCCTCCCTTCTTATCTGTGCATATTCATTTCTGGCTCTACGACTGTTCTCCTTATTCTCCTGGGTCCTTTGCCTTCTATATTTCTTCCATTCCCTAGCACACTTGGTTTTTGCCTCCCTGCACCTTTGGGTAAACCATGGGCTCATCCTGGCTTTTTCATTACTCCTGTTACCCTTGGGTACAAACCTCTCCTCAGCCTCCTTGCATTTTATTGCTACATATTCCATCATCTCATTAACTGGTTTCCCTGCCAGTTCTCTGTCCCACTGAACCCCGTTCAGGTAGTTCCTCATTCCTGTGTAGTCCCCTTTCTTGTAGTTTGGCTTCATTCGTCCTGGCCTTCCTGCTTCTCCCTCCACTTGTAGCTCTACTGTGTATTCGAAGCTTACAACCACATGGTCACTGGCCCCAAGGGGTCTTTCATATGTGATGTCCTCGATATCTGCACTACTGAAGGTGAATACTAAGTCCAGCCTTGCTGGTTCATCCTCTCCTCTCTCTCTTGTAGTGTCCCTTACGTGTTGGTACATGAAGTTCTCCAGTACCACCTCCATCATCTTAGCCCTCCAAGTATCTTGGCCCCCATGTGGGTCCAAGTTCTCCCAATCTATCTCCTTGTGGTTAAAGTCACCCATGATCAGGAGCTTTGCCCTGCATGCATGAGCTCTTCTGGCCACTCTAGCCAGTGTGTCAACCATCGCTCTATTGCTCTCGTCGTACTCTTGCCTTGGCCTCCTGCTGTTCTGTGGTGGGTTATACATCACTGCTATTACCACCTTGGGACCTCCAGAGTGAAGTGTTCCCACTATGTAATCACTTTCTTCTCCGCTATCTTCTCTCTCCAGCTCATCAAAATTCCAGCGATTTTTGATCAGCAACGCCACTCCTCCACCCCCCCTGTTCCCTCTGTCTTTCCTCAGGATTTGGTATCCCGTTGGAAAGATGGCATCTGTTATCATACCTGTAAGCTTGGTTTCTGTGAGAGCTATGATGTCCGGTGATGCTTCTTTGACTCTTTCTTGCCACTCCTCCCACTTATTTGTTATTCCATCAGCGTTTGTGTACCATACCTTCAGTTTCCTTTCCAACACTGTGGTTTGGGGGGCCTGTGAGGGTGGGAGACCTGGTGGCATACTGTGGGGTTCTATAGCTTGGTGTTGGGTGGAGGCTGTGGGTATGGATTGTAGGGTGTGTTGGGATGGTGTGATAGGTTGTGTGGTTCTGAGAGTAGTTGTGTGTGTGCTTGCCCTTGCTGTTCTGTCCTGCTCTGACTGACCTCTGCTGGTTCCCTCCTTGTCTCTTTTCCTAGCTCCTTTCGCTTTTTTGTCCTCTCCCTCAGCTGCTGTCGTTCTGATTTTGTTCTGTCTCTGTCTAGGAACACCCTCTTGTACTCTTCCGAGTATTTCAATCGTGGTTTCTCTTGGAGGATCCTGTTCCGCACTGTTTCCGTCCTGAGAATCAGCTTGATTGGTCGGTTTCTCACCTTCGAGTACCCCCCTATTCTCTGAAAATTTACAATCTCGTCCCTCTCTTCACCTATTTCTGTTATGATTTTCTCAATCTCCTTCCTTTCTTCCTGCTTCCTTTCAGTGTGTGTCCTTTCCTCTCTCTCCTGAAGCCCATGGATAAACACTGATTTTGCCCTTTCTTCCTCGCATTGCCTCACCCTCTGTGGCTCTGGATCCTGCCTGTGTGTGGTCAGTTTCTCCCTTGATTTTTCCAGTGGCTCTTGATAGCCTTGTTGTGCCTCAGCATTCGACCTATCACCCTCTCCATCTGCAACCAGTTGATCTTCCCTTTCACTCCTTGGTCCTCCTTGGCAGATTGATGTGGCCTTAGCATAATTCATAATTCCTTCCTTCCTGTTCAGCCTCGCAGCTTCATATGCTGTGTCTTCTCTGGTCACTGCCCCTGTAACTCGCTCCAGCCTATTTATCTCAACTTCTAGGACCCTTATCTTGGCTACTGCAGTTTCGACTTGTGCCTCCCAATTCTTTGTCTCCTTCTCCAACCACCTTTCCAATTTCACAGAGAGCTCTTTCTCCATTTTTTCAGAAAGCTCTCCTAATTTTCTCTCCCACTCTTGTTCCATCCTTTTCCACTGCTCCTCCATCCACTCCTCCCTACCCGAACCATTCTCATCTGATCCTTGGGTCCTGCGAGTCCCCACCAGTTTTTTTTTTTTTTTTTTTTTTTTTTTTTTTTTTTTTTTTTTTTTTTTTTTTAAGAGTAGGAGAGGGGAGAGTTAGAAGGGAAAATGGGGACGAGAGAGAGCAAGAGAGAGAGAGAGCAAGAGAGAGAGAGAGCAAGAGAAAGAGAGAGCAGGAGAGAGAGAGAGTAAGAGAGAGAGCAAGAGAGAGAGAGAGAGCAAGAGAGAGAACAAGAGAGAGAGAGAGAGCAAGAGAGAGAGCAAGAGAGAGAGAGAGAGCAAGAGAGAGAGCAAGAGAGAGAGAGAGCAAGAGGGAGAGAGAGCAAGAGAGAGAGAGAGCAAGAGAGCGAGCAAGAGAGAGAGAGAGCAAGAGAGAGAGAGCAAGAGCAAGAG
>NC_091319.1:9563201-9580701 GCF_038502225.1 Cherax quadricarinatus | reverse complement strand
TGTCATCCACTAGTAGGATGAGTGCCTGTCATCCACTAGTAGGATGAGTGCCTGTCATCCACTAGTAGGATGAGTGCCTGTCATCCACTAGTAGGATGAGTGCCTGTCATCCACTAGTAGGATGAGTGCCTGTCATCCACTAGTAGGATGAGTGCCTGTCATTCATTAGTAGGATGAGTGCCTGTCATCCATTAGTAGGATGAGTGCCTGGCATCCACTAGTAGGATGAGTGCCTGTCATCCACTAGTAGGAGGAGTGCCTGTCATCCACTAGTAGGATGAGTGCCTGTCATCCACTAGTAGGATGAGTGCCTGTCATCCACTAGTAGGATGAGTGCCTGTCATTCACTAGTAGGAGGAGTGCCTGTCATTCACTAGTAGGATGAGTGCCTGTCATCCACTAGTAGGATGAGTGCCTGTCATCCACTAGTAGGATGAGTGCCTGTCATCCACTAGTAGGATGAGTGCCTGTCATCCACTAGTAGGATGAGTGCCTGTCATCCACTAGTAGGATGAGTGCCTGTCATCCACTAGTAGGATGAGTGCCTGTCATCCACTAGTAGGATGAGTGCCTGTCATTCACTAGTAGGAGGAGTGCCTGTCATTCACTAGTAGGAGGAGTGCCTGTCATTCATTAGTAGGATGAGTGCCTGTCATCCACTAGTAGGATGAGTGCCTGTCATCCACTAGTAGGATGAGTGCCTCTCATCCACTGGTAGGATATGTGCCTGTCATCCATTAGTAGGATGAGTGCCTGTCATCCACCTGGTAGGATGAGTACCTGTCATCCACTAGTAGGATGAGTGCCTGTCATCCACTAGTAGGATGAGTGCCTGTCATCCACTAGTAGGATGTGTGCCTGTCATCCACTAGTAGGATGAGTGCCTGTCATCCACTGGTAGGATGAGTGCCTGTCATCCACTAGTAGTATGAGTGCCTGTCATTCACTAGTAGGATGAGTGCCTGTCATCCACCTGGCAGGATGAGTGCCTTTCATCCACTGGTAGGATGAGTGCCTGTCATTCACTAGTACGATGAATGCCTGTCATCCACTAGTAGTATGAGTGCCTGTCATCCACTAGTAGGATGAGTGCCTGTCATTCACTAGTAGTATGAGTGCCTGTCATCCACTAGTAGTATGAGTGCCTGTCATCCACTAGTAGTATGAGTGCCTGTCATCCACTAGTAGTATGAGTGCCTGTCATCCACTAGTAGTATGAGTGCCTGTCATCCACTCAGAGGATGAGTACAAGTGAGCTGTCCCTGCCCAGCCTAGCGGTGAGAAACATGCACAAGTGTACTCACCTAATTGTGGTTGCAGGGGTCGAGACTTAGCTCCCGTGTTAGTTGACTGATGCACATTTCTTCCAAGTTTAACATTCCAGTTCTGCTTTGGGTAGAAGGTATCCTTGTTCCCAGTGATTAGTAATGAAAAAAATCCCACTGTCTCAGCTGTCATCGTTCCCATTCTTTACCTCCTCTACACTCTTCAAGACCTGCTGCCTCTCTACCCATATCCCCACCACCCACCTGCCCACCACCTACCTGTCCACCACGTACCTGAACATCACCCACTTGCCCACCACTCACCTGCCCACCACCCACATGCCAATCACCCACCTGCCTACCACCCACCTACCCACCACTCACCTGCACACAACCCCCCTACCCACCACCCACCTGCCCACCACCCACCTACCCACCACACATATGCCCACCACCCACCTACCCACAACCCACCTGCCCACCACCCGCCTGCCCTCTACCCTCTCGTTGCCTATGGAGATAGTTTGACAAGATTAATCTCCTGTGTTTGCTAAATCTTTCTCGTCAGAGACGGCGGAAACTTACGTCTCTGTAATTAACCTCGACTTATTTAAAAACTCGCAACTTACTTCTAGTTGATAAAAGATAAATCAAACATATAACTTCGACCAAAATTTAATTCGTTACTTTGTTTCAGTATTGGGAGGGGTGGGGGGCACACCGGCAGTTTCTCACCATGGAAGGGTGATCTAAAGAAGGAAATACATTGACCATCTTTCGTTCAATAGCTCTTTTTTGCCACAGTTCAGACGACCCATCGCACTGCAGCATCCTCACCCATCCTTCAGAAAACTCCCGGAACCGTCGAAATATGCAGCAAAAAAGTTTACCCTTCCTCTTTATGGTAATATATAATTACTTTTTTAAATTAGATATAAAAATTCCATTAAAATCTATAAAATTATGACCCACATGTTTTTTTTTTTTTTGAAATATGATAAGTAAAAAATTTTTTTTTAACTCTAGATGGGGTCGCAGGAATAGTGTAATTTGCTGACAATAAATATCAGTTGTTTCGACAGGTGTTGAATGTTAACATATATTTACGTGATACACTGGTGTGGGGTCGTTCAGTGCAGGGAGTGCTGGGGGCTCGGTCCTGCGTCCGCTGAGCACGCATAGATTTTGAGATAGTATAATACAAACCACGGCGTTAATGTGGATTACTGGGGATGTAGGAAACCTGTCAATGGCCTGTGTTAAACCAACAGAAGGAAAACAGGAAGACGTCAGCGTAAATCTACTGTTGGAGGAACAGAAGTACAGGAAGACGCTACTGGTATATAAGAATTATTAAAAATTAACCGTTGCTCCAATAGAGAACAGGAGGATAACAGAGGTGACCACTTTCGAACCAACAGGGGAGTACCGGTATATGGCAAAAGTAACATTACCGTTTGAATAATAATAACAGGATAAACCAATAGAGAACAGCAGAATGACGCGGGTGGTAGCTCAGCCGTTGGACCAAGGGAGTACAACACGAATACGTTAAAAATTGACTCAGTCGTTGGATAAACAGACGAAAACAGAGAAAATTTGCCGTTGAAAGTTCATGGTCTGGCGGCTCCGGAACACAAATCATTCTGATTACATTCAACTCTCCGCTAAAAATTCTCTTTGTCGAAATTTTGTGTCTAACATCAATGGAACATCCACAGATTTCTCAAAAGAACTTTTGGGACGAATTACACAGAGGGGGACTAACAAGCCTGGTTAATGTTGTTACCTTTACTGCTGTTGGTCCAGGAACTGAGAAGGTGCACACATGCGGTCACACACACACACACACACACACACACACACACACACACACACACACACACACACACACACACACACACACACACACACACACACACACATACACACATTCAAACTCTCGACTGAAACACGCATTTGATTTTTGCATGAACAGCGTAAGAATTAAATTTCACGATTTGATTCACCCTCAATTGTTTTAATGGAGGAGGTGGCAGCCAGGACTAGGTGACCGACTGCACTGTCTGTCTACCACAGTCAGAGTCAACCCACACATGGCTCTGCACTCATTACCACAACACTTTATGTATGCTTAACAATTCACAAACGGGCGAAATTATTCTGGGATCTGGCTGAGTGGCTTAAGTACTACGTACTTTGATGCAGAGTGTGTAGGTTCGAATCCAGCTGTGGACTGAGAGACAATATATGTATGCTTGTGTGTATGTTATATATATATATATATATATATATATATATATATATATATATATATATATATATATTTATTTATTTATTTATTTATATTTACATGTGGTTGCAGGGGTCGGAGCTTAGCTTATGCCTCCCGCCTCTCTACTTGCCGCTTGCCAGATTCACTCCTTCATAGCCTCGTGGATCTTGTCGTATCTGCTCTTAAAACTAAGTATTGAGCCTGCCTCCACCACTTCCCCAGTTAGGTCATTCCACTTCCTGACATCCCTGAAGCTGAAGAGGTACTTCCTGACATCCCTGTGATTTCGTACTATGCCCCCGAGTAGTTGTTCCTCCGCCCCTCCTGTCTGCCCTATCAATTCTTCTTGAGTATTTTGTATGTCGTTATTATATCTTCCTTTATTTTACTGTCCTCTGATGGGGTAAGGTTCAGTTCCTTTACGCATAGTTCGTATTCCTTACGTCTGGGTAGCTACTTGTAGCAACAGCAACCACAACAAGAACAAGAACATCAAAAACAAGAGCAACAGTCACAACAACAACAAAAGCAAAACTCAGCAACTACAACAAGAAAAACAACAAAATTAAACAATATAATAATAATAATTTTAAATTGCTTCTGAGTTTCACTTTGAAATCGAGACTCAACTATTTTGATGCCTATGGGAATTTTTCACAAAATTGTATTGCGGGGTAAGTGAGTGAGAGCGAGGCATCCCGGCGAGCCTCGCTGTGAGGCATCCCGGCGAGCCTCGCTGCGAGGCATCCCGGCGAGCCTCGCTGCGAGGCATCCCGGCGAGCCTCGCTGCGAGGCATCCCGGCGAGCCTCGCTGCGAGGCATCCCGGCGAGCCTCCCTGTGAGGCATCCCGGCGAGCCTCGCTGTGAGGCATCCCGGCGAGCCTCGCTGCGAGGCATCCCGGCGAGCCTCGCTGCGAGGCATCCCGGCGAACCTCGCTGCGAGGCATCCCGGCGAGCCTCGCTGCGAGGCATCCTGGCGAGCCTCGCTGCGAGGCATCCCGGCGAGACTCGCTGTGAGGCATCCCGGCGAGCCTCGCTGCGAGGCATCCCGGCGAGACTCGCTGTGAGGCATCCCGGCGAGCCTCGCTGCGAGGCATCCCGGCGAACCTCGCTGCGAGGCATCCCGGCGAGCCTCGCTGCGAGGCATCCCGGCGAGCCTCGCTGCGAGGCATCCCGGCGAGCCTCGCTGCGAGGCATCCCGGCGAGACTCGCTGTGAGGCATCCCGGCGAGCCTCGCTGCGAGGCATCCCGGCGAGCCTCCCTGTGAGGCATCCCGGCGAGCCTCGCAGCGAGGCATCCCGGCGAGCTTCGCAGCGAGACATCCCGGGGAGCCTCGCTGCGAGGCATCCCGGCGAACCTCGCTGCGAGGCATCCCGGCGAGCCTCGCTGCGAGGCATCCCGGCGAGCCTCGCTGCGAGGCATCCCGGCAAGCCTCGCTGCGAGGCATCCCGGCGAGCCTCCCTGTGAGGCATCCCGGCGAGCCTCGCTGCGAGGCATCCCGGCGAGCCTCCCTGTGAGGCATCCCGGCGAGCCTCGCAGCGAGGCATCCCGGCGAGCCTCGCAGCGAGGCATCCCGGCGAGCCTCGCTGCGAGGCATCCCGGCGAACCTCGCTGCGAGGCATCCCGGCGAGCCTCGCTGCGAGGCATCCCGGCGAGCCTCGCTGCGAGGCATCCCGGCGAGCCTCGCTGCGAGGCATCCCGGCGAACCTCGCTGCGAGGCATCCCGGCGAGCCTCGCTGCGAGGCATCCCGGCGAGCCTCGCTGCGAGACATCCCGGCGAGCCTCGCTGCGAGGCATCCCGGCGAGCCTCGCTGCGAGGCATCCCGGCGAGCCTCCCCTGTGAGGCATCCCGGCGAGCCCTCGCTGGGCGAGGCATCCCGCGAGCCTCCCAGTGCATCCCCGGCGAGCCTCGCAGCGAGGCTCCGATCCCGGCGAGCCAGCAGCGAGACATCCCGGGAGCCTCGCTGCGAGGCATCCCGGGCGAACCCGCCAGGCATCTCGACGCGCGAGGCATCCGGCGAGCCTCGCGAGGCATCCCTTGGCGCCTCGCGCGAGGCATCCCGGCGAGCCTGGAGGCATCCCGCGAGCTCGCTATGCCCCAGGCATCTCGCGAGCCTCCTGTGAGGCATCCCGGCGAGCCGAGCGAGGCATCCCTGCAGCCTCGAGCGTAGGCACCCGGCGAGCAGCGAGGCATCCCGGCGAGCCTCCCCTGTGAGGCATCCCGAGGCGCGGGAGCCTCGCCATGCAGGCGATCCCGGCGGACCGCCTGCATCTGGCGAGCCCGCGAGGCATCTGCAGCCTCGCTGCGAGGCATCCCGGCGAGCCCCGCGCGAGATCCCGCGAGGCCCTGCGAGGCATCCCGGCGAGCCTCGAGCCGGGCCCCTCAGCCCAGCAGGCATCCCGGCGAGCCTCCTGAGGCATGGCGAGCCGCAGCGAGGCATCCGCAGCTCCTGCAGCGACTCGGCGCGAGGCATCCCGGCGAGCCCGCCGGAGGCATCCCGGCGAGCCTCGCTGTGAGGCATCCCGGCGAGCCTCGAGTGGACATCTCGGAGCCCCGAGGCATCCCGGCGAGCCTCGCTGCGAGGCATCCCGGCGAGCCTCGCGCAGGCATCCCGGCGAGCCTCGCTGCGAGGCATCCCGGCGAACCTCTGCGAGGCATCCCCGGCGAAGCCTCGCCTGCGAGGATCCCCGGCGAGCCTCGCTGGCGCAGGATATCCCGGCGTGAGCCTCCCGCCAGCCTGAGGCATCCCGGCAGTGAGCCTCCCGGCTGCTGCAGGCATCGGCGAGCCTCGCTGCAGGCATCCCGGCGAGCCTCCCAGTGAGGCATCCCGGCGAGCCTCTGCGAGGCATCCCGGCGAGCCCCTCCCTGTGAGGCACCCATCGAGCCTCGCAGCGAGGCATCCCGGCGAGCTGCAGCGAGACATCCCGGGAGCCTCGGCCAGAGGCATCCCGGCGAACTTCGCTGCGAGGCATCCCGGCGAGCTCGCTGGGCGAGGCATCCCCTGGCGAGCTCGCTGGGCGAGGCATCCCGGCAAGCCTCCCCCGCGGCGAGGCATCCCGCGAGCCTCCCTGCGAGGCATCCCGGCGAGCCTCGCGCGAGGCATCCCGGCGAGCCTCCCTGTGAGGCATCCCGCGAGCCTCGCAGCGAGTAAGGCATCCCGGCAAGCGAGCCTCGCAGCGAGGCATCCCGGCGAGCCTCGCTGCGAGGCATCCCGGCCTGCGAACTCGCGAGGCATCGGCGAGCTCGCTGCGCAGGCATCCCGGGCGAGCCCCCTCCCGCTTGTGAGGCATCCCTGGCGAGCCTCGAAGGCATGGCGAGGATCCCGGCGAACCTGGGCGCGCGAGGCATCCTGGCGAGCTCGCTGCGAGGCATCCTGGCGAGCCTTCCGCTGCGAGGCATCCCTGGCGAGCCCCTCGCTGCGAGGCATCCCGGCGAGCTCCTCCCGTGAGGCATCCCTCGGCGAGCCCTCGCAGCTTGCCCCGGCATCCCGGGCGAGCCTCCTGTGAGGCATCCGGCGAGCCTGCAGGGAGGCATAGAGCAGGCCCGGCGAGCCTCCCGCAGCGAGGCATGTCGAGAGCCCGCTGCCGAGGCATCCCGGCGAGCCTCCCCAGTGGAGGGCATCCCTGGCAGTGAGCCTCGCAGCGAGGCACCCGGCGAGCCTGCAGGCGAGGCGATGCCGGCGAGCTCGCATGAGGCATCCCGGCGAGCCTGTGAGGCATCCCGGTGAGCCTCCCGCAGCGAGGCATCCCGGCGAGCCCGCAGCGAGGCATGCGAGGGGAGCCTCCGCAGCGAGGCATCCCGGCGAGCCCTCCCGCAGCGAGGCGCATCCCTGGCGAGTCGCAGCGTAGGATCCGGCGAGCCCCTCCCGCAGCGAGGCATCCGGGCGAGCCGCTGCGAGGCATTCCCGGCGAGCCTCGCAGCGAGGCATCTGGCGAGTTTCGCTGCGAGGCATCCCGGCGAGCCTCGCTGCCTCTACTCAAAAGTTATTATTGGTTTAAGTGAGACTGTGTTATCAGAAGCCAGATGTCTCTTATCCAACACATCGCTCTGAGAAGTGTTGTAGCGATGTTTCGGTCCACCGCGGGTCATTATTAGAGTTAGGAGTTTAAGAAAGAGAGAGAGAGAGAGAGAGAGAGAGAGAGAGAGAGAGAGAGAGAGAGAGAGAGAGAGAGAGAGAGAGAGAGAGATTAGTGTGATACGTCAAGAATTCCGTCAATAAAAATTAAGGGAGTGTGTTCACACCCTCCCTTCCCTAACCTCCCTCTCCCTTCCTCCCGTTTCCAGTCATCCTTCTCTTCCATTCTCATCCCTCCCTACCTTCCATTACGAGAGAGAGAGAAACGGGGAATTGCACTGACATAACCGTGTAGGAACAATAGGACTGATACATGTAATGAACTAGTTACAGGATGCTTTGAGAATGTAGATGAGCTTCGATTACTCTCTCTCTCTCTCTCTCTCTCTCTCTCTCTCTCTCTCTCTCTCTCCTTCTCTCTCTCTCTCTCTCTCTCTCTCTCTCTCCCTCTCTCTCTCTCTCTCTCTCTCTCTCTCTCTCTCTCTCTCTCTCTCTCTCTCTCTCTCTCTCTCTCTCTCTCTCTCTCTCTCTCTCTCTCTCCTTCTCTCTCTCTCTCTCTCTCTCTCTCTCTCTCTCTCTCTCTCTCTCTCCTTCTCTATCTCTCTCTCTTTCTCCTCTCTCTCTCTCTCTCTCTCTCTTCTCTCTCTCTCTCTCTCTCTCTCTCTCTCTCTCCGCGTTATCGTCTTTATTGCTAATTTCGATGTAATTACAAATTGCCTCGCCTAACAATTAAGCCAAACACTCCACAGACTCGTTCAGGCTTTGCCCCCGATAATTTCAAATCAAACCCACACTCTGTGTTAAATCAAGTTCACGCAGTCTGTGTTAAATCAAGCTCATACTCACTGTGTTAAATCAAGCTCACACTCTCTGTTAAATCAAGCTCACACTCTGTGTTAAATCAAGCTCACACTCTCTGTGTTAAATGAAGCTCACAGAGTTTGTGTTAAATCAAGCTCACACTCTCTGTGTTAAATCAAGTTCACGCAGTCTGTGTTAAATCAAGCTCACACTCTCTGTGTTAAATCAAGCTCACACTCTCTGTGTTAAATTAAGCTCATGCTCTCTGTGTTAAATCAAGCTCACACTCTCTGTGTTAAATCAAGCTCACACTCTCTGTGTTATATCAAGCTCATGCTATCTGTGTTAAATCAGGCTCACACTCTCTGTGTTAAATCAAGCTCACACTCTGTGTTAAATCAAGCTCACACTCTCTGTGTTAAATGAAGCTCACACAGTCTGTGTTAAATCAAGCTCACACTCTCTGTGTTATATCAGGCTCATACTATCTGTGTTAAATCAAGCTCACACTCTCTGTGTTAAATCAAGCTCACACTCTGTGTTAAATCAAGCTCACACTCTCTGTGTTAAATCAAGCTCACACTCTCTGTGTTAAATCAAGCTCACACTCTCTGTGTTATATCAAGCTCATACTATCTGTGTTAAATCAAGCTCACACTCTCTGTGTTAAATCAAGCTCACACTCTGTGTTAAATCAAGCTCACACTCTCTGTGTTAAATCAAACTCACACAGTCTGTGTTAAATCAAGCTCACACTCTCTGTGTTAAATGAAGCTCACACTCTCTGTGTTAAATCAAGCTCACACTCTGTGTTAAATCAAGCTCACACTCTCTGTGTTAAATCAAGCTCACACTCTGTGTTAAATCAAGCTCACACTCTCTGTGTTATATCAAGCTCATACTATCTGTGTTAACTCAAGCTCACACTCTCTGTGTTAAATCAAGCTCACACTCTGTGTTAAATCAAGCTCACACTCTCTGTGTTAAATCAAGCTCACACTCTCTGTGTTATATCAAGCTCATGCTATCTGTGTTAAATCAGGCTCACACTCTCTGTGTTAAATCAAGCTCACACTCTGTGTTAACTCAAGCTCACACTCTCTGTGTTAAATCAAGCTCACACTCTGTGTTAAATCAAGCTCACACTCTCTGTGTTAAATCAAGCTCACACAGTCTGTGTTAAATCAAGCTCACACTCTCTGTGTTAAATGAAGCTCACACAGTCTGTGTTAAATTAAGCTCACACTGTTTCAGATTAAACTTACACTTTATTTAAATAAAACTCACATTGTGTTTGAGACCAAACACAACACAGCGCAGCACAACACAACACAAAACAACGCAACACAACACACTTTTCGATGTCTACCTCACTAGTGTTGTCTCTACATAGATCACCCGGTGTTGTTGTTGGATATATCTGAAGTTACTGAGACACCAACTGGTCTTCCGGTATTTCAAATATATTTTGGTAACTTTGATATTATTTTCAGCTTTTCTGAGATCAACTTGTGTTATATTTAACTTTGAGCCTAAAGAAAAATTCTGTCTGTCTGTCTGTTTGTCTGTCTGTCTCTCTCTCCGAATAAGGCAAGCGAAAATTTGTGTATGCAATAATTTCGCAAAAAATCATTCTGAACCTAACGAAAAAAATATATTTAATTGTATTTGTTTAATTTTAAATTATTGTAAATTTATCTATATTATATTTAATTGGATTAGGCTAAATTAAGTTGCTCTTGTTATAATGATGTTAGGTAAGTTTTTTTAAGGCTCTTTTGGTACAAAATTACTAATTATTAATTTATCAGTTAGCAAGAACTCATTTATAATTAAGTCCTTTCTAAAATTTTCTCGTATACGTTTAAAGAATTTTTTTTTATTTATGTTAATGTAAAAATTAATAATTTTGTACCAAATGAACCTTAGAAAACTTACCTGAAATTATTATAACAAGCGCAATTTAATTTAGCCTAATCCAACTAAATATATTTCGATAAGTTTACAATAATTTAATAATAAACAAACACATTTAAATATATTTTTTTTTCGTTACGTTCAGCAAGATCTTTTACGAAATTATTGCACACACAAATTTTTTCTTGCATTATTCGGCAAGAAGAGCGTTGCTATTTAAGGCAAAATGGCAAGTTTGACCTATTCGGCACGACATTATATATATATATATATATATATATATATATATATATATATATATATATATATATATATATATATATATATATATATATATATATATATATATATGTCGTGCCGAATATGTAAAACTGGTCAATTAGCAAGAACTCATTTAAAATTAAGTCCTTTCTAAAATTTTCTCTTATACTTTTAAAGATATATTTTTTTCATTAATGTTAATGTAAAAATTTATAATTTTACTCCAAAAGAATCTTAGAAAACTTACCTAACCTTATTATAACAAGAACAATTTCTTTTAGCCTAACCCAACTAAATATATTTTAGATTTGTTTACAGTAATTTAATACTAAACAAACACAGTGAAATATGTTTTTTTTCGTTAGGTTCAGAATGATTTTGGCGAAATTATTGCATACACAAATTTTCGCTTGTCCTATATGGCAAGATGAGCGTTGCTATTTAAGCCAAGATCGCAAGTTCTGCCTATTCGGCACGACATATATATATATATATATATATATATATATATATATATATATATATATATATATATATATATATATATATATATATATATATATATATATATATATATATATATATAGATATATTTTCATTATATATATATATATATATATATATATATATAAATTATATATATATATATATATATATATAGATATATGTACATATATATATATATATATATATATATATATTTACATTATATATATATATTTATATATATATATTTATATGTACATATATATATATATATATATATATATATATATATATATATATATATACATATATATATATATATATATATATATATATATATGTATGTATATGTAAATATATATATATATATATATATATATATATATATATATATATATATATATATATATATATATATATATATATATATATATATAGGGGAGGGATAGGGGAGCAATGTGGCAGATGTTGCAAATATATGGAATAGGTGGTAAATTATTAAATGCTGTAAAGAGTTTTTATGAGGATAGTGAGGCTCAGGTTAGGGTGTGTAGAAGAGAGGGAGAATACTTCCCAGTAAATAGGTCTTAGACAGGGATGTGTAATGTCACCATGGTTGTTTAATATATTTATAGATGGGGTTGTAAAAGAAGTAAATGCTAGGGTGTTCGGGAGACGGGTGGAATTAAATTATTTGGAATCAAATACAAAATGGGAATTGACACAGTTGCTTTTTGCTGATGATACTGTGCTTATGGGAGATTCTAAAGAAAAATTGCAAAGGTTACTGGATGGGTTTGGGAGTGTGTGTGAAGGTAGAAAGTTGAAAGGAACATGGAAAAGAATAAGGTGATGAGGGTATGGTCAAATGTTTGTTAGTGGGATGAATTGTAAAGGACCTGCCTAGTATGGGCCAACAGGCCTGTTGCAGTGTTCCTCCTTTCTTATGTTATGTTCTTATGTATCAAATGATTTAGATAAAGAAAAACTGGTTATAAAATTGGGGAGGGGAAGTATGGAAGAAGTGAATGTTTTCAGATATTTGGGAGTTGACGTGTCGGTGGATGGATTTATGAAGGATGAGGTTAATCATAGAATTGATGAAAGAAAAAAGGTGAGCGGTGCGTTGAGGTATATGTGGAGACAAAAAAGCTATCTATGGAGGCAAAGAAGGGAATGTATGAAAGTATAGTAGTACCAACACTCTTATATGGGTGTGAAGCTTGGGTTGTGAATGCTGCAGCGAGGCGGTTGGAGGCAGTGGAGATGTCCTGTCTAAGGGCAATGTGTGGTGTAAATATTATGCAGAAAATTCGTAGTGTGGAAATTAGGAGAAGGTGTGGAGTTAATAAAAGTATTAATGAGAGGGCTGAAGAGGGGTTGTTGAGGTGGTTTGGTCATTTAGAGAGAATGGATCAAAGTAGAATGACATGGAGAGCATATAAATCTGTAGGGGAAGGAAGGTGGGGTAGGGGTCGTCCTCGAAAAGGTTGGAAGGAAGGGGTAAGGGAGGTTTTGTGGGCGAGGGGCTTGGACTTCCAGCAGGCGTGCATGAGCGTGTTCGATAAGAGTGAATGGAGCCGAATGGTATTTGGGACCTGACTATCTGTTGGAGTGTGAGCAGGGTAATATTTAGTGAAGGGATTCAGGGAGACCAGTTATTTTCACATAGCCGGACTTGAGTCCTGGAAATGGGAAGTACAGTACCTGCACTCTAAAGGAGGGGTTCGGGATATTAGCAGTTTGGAGGGATATGTTGTGTATCTTTATACGTATATGCTTCTAAACTGTTTTGTTCTGAGCACCTCTGCAAAAACAGTGATTATGTGCGAGTGAGGTGAAAATGTTGAATGATGATGAAAGTATTTTCTTTTTGGGGATTTTCTTTCTTTTTTGGGTCACCCTGCCTCGGTGGGAGACGACCGACTTGTTAATATATATATATATATATATATATATATATATATATATATATATATATATATATATATATATATATATATATATATATATATATGTATATATACATATATATATATATATATATATATATATATATATATATATATATATATATATATATATATATATATATATATATATATATATATATATATACGGGATGCAAAACAACCACGGGAGGAGTAGAATGATAGCTCTAGGCCTTTCGTGTTGCAATCACCACATCATCAGGAACTTGCAAAGTTGTAGAAAGGACGTCTTCACTCCAGTGAAACAAATATATTCACGAAAATATTTTCAGGTAAGTAATGTGTGTGTACTATGTATGCAATTTTTTTTAGGCCTGGCTCTATTGCTCACTTAATATATGATAGCGTAAACATATAATAAGGCTTTTATATGCATTTGAAAGTCAAAAAAAGGCTGTTTTCATTTACAGGGATTTTCGTTTTACAGCAGTAGCTCAGAACCCAGCCTGTTGTATAAGTGGGACCCTCCTGTCATAGTAACCCCTGATAAATTAGACACATATGCAACACTTGGGTATCTCAAGTGTTGCATATGTGTCTAATTTATCACCGTGCCGATTCTTTGAACTATTTATCTACAATAGTAACTCCTGCTCTACTGGAACGATGAGTTTTGAGGCGACTTAGCTGCTGAATCCATATTGGAACGCTAGATGCTGTCCTCATCTCCTTACTAAAGTCTCTCTGTTCAGGCTGATAGATTTCATTTCCTCAAGAATGAAACATCCTACGTGATGATGGAATATGAGAGGGAAACATAGCTGATTTTTGTTCTCAAAGTAAACTATCACAAAGAATAAGGCAGAAGCACACTAGTGGTGTACCCACCTTTGTTTAATAACAATAAAGGTCTTTAAATCACGGAACGGGTGGGATTTGAATCTATGGCAAGTGAGTCATTGGTTCAAATCCCACCCGTTCCGTGTTTAGATTGCAATCGTGTTATTACAATTTCGCGAGTCAATAAATCAGACACCATTAGCTACACTGCCCAATTTGATTACCAAGACTTATAATGCAGATACACGAGCACCCAAAGATCCAAGACATTTCAAAGAGACGAACTTAAAATATCGCAGAGAAACTAAAATCTGGAAAAGCTCCCTACCCACCACCAGTGATATATGAGGTGATAAATGAGGTGATACATGAGGTGAAAAATGAGGTGATATATAACTGCTCTTAGAAAGATGTAATCAACTCTCACATATCATTCTTCCGCTTAATTTCTTACAAGTTGTAGAAGTGTTTAACTTCCTCTCTAATATTAAATACTGATACTATTATGCAAAGCTCTCATTTGCATATAACTTTCTCCTCTGTACTTAAAGACGACGACTTGTGAAGGGGTTGAAGTCGGCGACTGGACAGTGATATTATCCACTGAACCCGAGTATTATCCACTGAACCCGAGTATTATCCACTGAACCCGAGTATTATCCACTGAACCCGAGTATTATCCACTGAACCCGAGTATTATCCACTGAACCCGAGTATTATCCACTGAACCCGAGTATTATCCACTGAACCCGAGTATTATCCACTGAACCCGAGTATTATCCACTGAACCCGAGTATTATCCATTGAACCCGAGTATTATCCACTGAACCCGAGTATTATCCACTGAACCCGAGTATTATCCACTGAACCCAAGTATTATCCACTGAACCCGAGTATTATCCACTGAACCCGAGTATTATCCACTGAACCCGAGTATTATCCACTGAACCCGAGTATTATCCACTGAACCCGAGTATTATCCACTGAACCCGAGTATTATCCACTGAACCCGAGTATTATCCACTGAACCCGAGTATTATCCACTGAACCCGAGTATTATCCACTGAACCCGAGTATTATCCACTGAACCCGAGTATTATCCACTGAACCCGAGTATTATCCACTGAACCCTAGTATTATCCACTGAACCCGAGTATTATCCACTGAACCCGAGTATTATCCACTGAACCCGAGTATTATCCACTGAACCCGAGTATTATCCACTAAACCCGAGTATTATCCACTGAACCCGAGTATTATCCACTGAACCCGAGTATTATCTACTGAACCCGAGTATTATCCACTGAACCCGAGTATTATCTACTGAACCCGAGTATTATCCACTGAACCATGTTATTATTCCCTAAATCTTGGCATTATTCCCTGAAACTTAGTACTATTTTTTTCAAATTCTTGTATTTTTCCCTAAATCATGAGACTGTTCCCTAACCTCTAGCATGATGCCCTGAGCCTTGTTACTCCCTGAACCCATGGCATTATTCCCTGAACACTGGTATCATTTCTGAAATCCTCGTATTATTCCTTAAATCCTGGTATTGTTTCCTAATGTGGCAGTCAGCGGGACACAGCAGTACGTACGTGAACACAACTCTGCTGCCAAGACTCTCACTGTTGTGATTTCCTCCGCCTCTTCTTCCAGTGGTAAGCCCTGGAAGAGTAATTCCGCAAGACAGCGGAAAGAAAGGCAAAGAATTCCTGCAACCTTGTTAGCAGATAGTGGTATAATTCTGGTGTTTGTGTGTGTGTGTGTGTGTGTGTGTGTGTGTGTGTCTTAGTTGTGTTAGTTACCAGTTGTTAAAGGCGCTTGTCGTTAGACACTTGGCCTGTTGTGTATGTATAACTGTGTTTGGGTATGTGTGTGTGTTAATTACCTGTTGTGTATGTATGTGTGTGTGTGTGTGTGTGTGTGTGTGTGTGTGTGTGTGTGTGTGTGCGTGCGCGCTTTTTATTATTATTATCGTTATTATTATTATTATTATTATTATTATTATTATTATTATCATTATTACAGTTATTATTATAATAATTTTTATTACTATTATTATTATTATTATTATTATTATTATTATTATAACTATGATTAATATTATTGTTCCATAAACAAGAAGTACGTTGAGAGGTTTCGTAATGTTCAATTAATTAATTATACATATTTTTTTTTTATTTATCATAACCACCCAAAAAACTCAATTTACTCTACATAAAAGAATATTAATTGTGTATTTCGAGTGTTGATTGTCCATGTAGTGGAGCATAATGAAGTATTTTATGTACTAGTGGACACACTGTTCTTGTTGACGCTGGTCACCTGTTGTTGTCGTCACTGTTGACGCTGGTCACCTGTTGTTGTCGTCACTGTTGACGCTGATCACCTGTTGTTGTCGTCACTGTTGACGCTGGTCACCTGTTGTTGTCGTCACTGTTGACGCTGGTCACCTGTTGTTGTCGTCACTGTTGACGCTGGTCACCTGTTGTTGTCGTCACTGTTGACGCTGATCACCTGTTGTTGTCGTCACTGTTGACGCTGGTCACCTGTTGTTGTCGTCACTGTTGACGCTGGTCACCTGTTGTTGTCGTCACTGTTGACGCTGGTCACCTGTTGTTGTCGTCACTGTTGACGCTGGTCACCTGTTGTTGTCGTCACTGTTGACGCTGGTCACCTGTTGTTGTCGTCACTGTTGACGCTGGTCACCTGTTGTTGTCGTCACTGTTGACGCTGGTCACCTGTTGTTGTCGTCACTGTTGACGCTGATCACCTGTTGTTGTCGTCACTGTTGACGCTGGTCACCTGTTGTTGTCGTCACTGTTGACGCTGGTCACCTGTTGTTGTCGTCACTGTTGACGCTGGTCACCTGTTGTTGTCGTCACTGTTGACGCTGATCACCTGTTGTTGTCGTCACTGTTGACGCTGGTCACCTGTTGTTGTCGTCACTGTTGACGCTGGTCACCTGTTGTTGTCGTCACTGTTGACGCTGGTCACCTGTTGTTGTCGTCACTGTTGACGCTGATCACCTGTTGTTGTCGTCACTGTTGACGCTGGTCACCTGTTGTTGTCGTCACTGTTGACGCTGGTCACCTGTTGTTGTCGTCACTGTTGACGCTGGTCACCTGTTGTTGTCGTCACTGTTGACGCTGATCACCTGTTGTTGTCGTCACTGTTGATGCTGGTCACCTGTTGTTGTCGTCACTGTTGACGCTGGTCACCTGTTGTTGTCGTCACTGTTGACGCTGGTCACCTGTTGTTGTCGTCACTGTTGACGCTGATCACCTGTTGTTGTCGTCACTGTTGATGCTGGTCACCTGTTGTTGTCGTCACTGTTGACGCTGGTCACCTGTTGTTGTCGTCACTGTTGACGCTGGTCACCTGTTGTTGTCGTCACTGTTGACGCTGATCACCTGTTGTCGTCGTCACTGTGTTGCTGATCAGCTGTTGTCGTCTTCACTGTTGTTGCTGATTAGCTGTTATTATCATCACTGTTGTCGCTGATCACGTGTTGTCATTGTCGCTGATCAGCTTTTATCATCACTTGTCGCTGATGAACTGTTTCATTTACCGTTGTTGACACTGATCAGCTCTTTTTTATCATAATCGTTGACGTTAATCAGCTGTTTTAATTACTGTTGTTG
>NC_091319.1:9528201-9558201 GCF_038502225.1 Cherax quadricarinatus | reverse complement strand
GTTCATCTGCTATCCTATTCTCCGTCTTACTCTTAATTCTTTCAATTATAACTCTACCATACACTTTACCAGGTACACTCAACAGACTTATCCCCCTATAATTTTTGCACTCTCTTTTATCCCCTTTGCCTTTATACAAAGGAACTATGCATGCTCTCTGCCAATCCCTAGGTACCTTACCCTCTTCCATACATTTATTAAATAATTGCACCAACCACTCCAAAACTATATCCCCACCTGCTTTTAACATTTCTATCTTTATCCCATCAATCCCGGCTGCCTTACCCCCTTTCATTTTACCTACTGCCTCACGAACTTCCCCCACACTCACAACTGGCTCTTCCTCACTCCTACAAGATGTTATTCCTCCTTGCCCTATACACGAAATCACAGCTTCCCTATCTTCATCAACATTTAACAATTCCTCAAAATATTCCTTCCATCTTCCCAATACCTCTAACTCTCCATTTAATAACTCTCCTCTCCTATTTTTAACTGACAAATCCATTTGTTCTCTAGGCTTTCTTAACTTGTTAATCTCACTCCAAAACTTTTTCTTATTTTCAACAAAATTTGTTGATAACATCTCACCCACTCTCTCATTTGCTCTCTTTTTACATTGCTTCACCACTCTCTTAACTTCTCTCTTTTTCTCCATATACTCTTCCCTCCTTGCATCACTTCTACTTTGTAAAAACTTCTCATATGCTAACTTTTTCTCCCTTACTACTCTCTTTACATCATCATTCCACCAATCGCTCCTCTTCCCTCCTGCACCCACTTTCCTGTAACCACAAACTTCTGCTGAACACTCTAACACTACATTTTTAAACCTACCCCATACCTCTTCGACCCCATTGCCTATGCTCTCATTAGCCCATCTATCCTCCAATAGCTGTTTATATCTTACCCTAACTGCCTCCTCTTTTAGTTTATAAACCTTCACCTCTCTCTTCCCTGATGCTTCTATTCTCCTTGTATCCCATCTACCTTTTACTCTCAGTGTAGCTACAACTAGAAAGTGATCTGATATATCTGTGGCCCCTCTATAAACATGTACATCCTGAAGTCTACTCAACAGTCTTTTATCTACCAATACATAATCCAACAAACTACTGTCATTTCGCCCTACATCATATCGTGTATACTTATTTATCCTCTTTTTCTTAAAATATGTATTACCTATAACTAAACCCCTTTCTATACAAAGTTCAATCAAAGGGCTCCCATTATCATTTACACCTGGCACCCCAAACTTACCTACCACACCCTCTCTAAAAGTTTCTCCTACTTTAGCATTCAAGTCCCCTACCACAATTACTCTCTCACTTGGTTCAAAGGCTCCTATACATTCACTTAACATCTCCCAAAATCTCTCTCTCTCCTCTGCATTCCTCTCTTCTCCAGGTGCATACACGCTTATTATGACCCACTTCTCGCATCCAACCTTTACTTTAATCCACATAATTCTTGAATTTACACATTCATATTCTCTTTTCTCCTTCCATAACTGATCATTTAACATTACTGCTACCCCTTCCTTTGCTCTAACTCTCTCAGATACTCCAGATTTAATCCCATTTATTTCCCCCCACTGAAACTCTCCTACCCCCTTCAGCTTTGTTTCGCTTAGGGCCAGGACATCCAACTTCTTTTCATTCATAACATCAGCAATCATCTGTTTCTTGTCATCCGCACTACATCCACGCACATTTAAGCAACCCAGTTTTATAAAGTTTTTCTTCTTCTCTTTTTTAGTAATTGTATACAGGAGAAGGGGTTACTAGCCCATTGCTCCCGGCATTTTAGTCGCCTCATACGACACGCATGGCTTACGGAGGAAAGATTCTTTTCCACTTCCCCATGGACAATAGAAGAAATAAAAAGAACAAGAGCTATTTAGAAAAGGGAGAAAAACCTAGATGTATTGCATATATATATATATATATATATATTGCAATATATTGCATATATATATATATATATATATATATATATATATATATATATATATATATATATATATATATATATATATATATATATATATATATATATATATGCAATAAGATCACAGTAAACAGGTGATTTCAAAATATGCAAAACAACCACTCTGAAAGAATAGAGAAATTCCAAGCGCTTTCGTGACTACTCACATTATCAAGGAACTGTTCCTTGATAATGTGAGTAGTCACGAAAGCGCTTGGAATTTCTCTATTCTTTCAGAGTGGTTGTTTTGCATATATATATATATATATATATATATATATATATATATATATATATATATATATATATATATATATATATATATATATATATATATATATATGCAATAAGATCACAGTAAACAGCTGATTTTAAAATATGCAAAACAACCATAGTTCCTTGACAATGTGAGTAGTCACGAAAGCACTTGGAATTTCACTACTCTTTCACAGTGGTTGTTTTGTATATATATATATATATATATATATATATATATATATATATATATATATATATATATATATATATATATATATATATATATATATATATATTTATGTATGTATGTATGTGTGTGTGTGTGTGTACACACATACATGCACCCAGCAGCAGTCAAGTTTCTGTCTACAAGTACCTTTGACAAATGGTAATTACACGTGGATCGTGTAGTTAGTGTTCCATGGGAACACTACATTTGTACTACCTGGCTAGTAGGAGACATACCAACACTTAAGCTGAAATTCTAAACGAATATAAGTAATTTGAAACAAAACACACACACATACATACATACATACACTAGCAAATACAAGCACAAGAACAACATTCAGTAACCACAGTAAAGTCACTCATGACTCTATTTACTATACGTGAGGCCTGTCATGTAGCTGACAGCACTATCATGGAGTCCACACCTGATCAAGCATGTACAGTGAGCAGGTTCGTAGCGAGGGTAGTTCCGGAGCTATGTGATGGCACATATAAGGAGATTTTGAGAACTGCACATAATAACATAAAAGCGCAGAAGGAACAGGGACGACATAATCACAACATACAAGATACAAGAAAGACCTGATGATATAGATGAGGACAGATTTTACAAAACCCTGAGAACGGGAACATCGGGTCATAAATGGAAGTCAAAGATGTAAATGAATGACAGGGACAAGAACATCAGGAAATATTTACCAGCCCTCAAGATACTAGAACTAGAACTAGGAGAACTTATAGGTAAGGACCCACAAGGGGTGAAGGGAAAGTGAGGAGAGATGAAGAATAAGTGGGGGAGAGGAAAAGGCTACAGAAAAAGGAAAAGAGCCGGGGCTAAATCCAGCAGCAAAGGCATTTTAAGGTTTGTGATATCGTGGAAAGACCTTGGTGAGGAAGCAGATACTATACTGGGCAGTAAGTGCACGAGGCTATGAATTTGTAAACCGGGTCGCGACTGGTTAAGAGGCTGGCCCAGGAGCTAAGACTTCATCCCATAGCCACAACCCAGTAAAATAAAGCTAAACGATTACACACAAAAAAAAATTTAATTTACGTGGTGCGCTAATCCCGCTCGGGATTAGCGCAAGGTATGGTGGTGGTGGTGGGGGGTGGAGGCTCGATCCTCCCTCCACTAAATGCATGACAGACGCGCGTGCTGGTTCCTGAATACACACACACAGCCCCTCTCATATTTCTATACCTTCCAGGTCAATTAATCTGACAGATTCTTTGCAGTGCCACGTCTTGCGCAAACTGGAAAGAGATATTTTTCCCCTGTGCAAGTATTTCATAACTCTTCCTAGACATTTTCTGTTTCGCAGAGAAAGGAGCCTGCAAATTTGAGGATGAATTATTCTGGTGGAAGAGAGTTCGCGCTCCGGGGAGAGATTGCATTTGCCAGCAACCTCGTCCGTTTTCATAAAATGAGGCAAGGAAGGGAAGCAGCAAAGCTGTGTTCAACAAACACACCTTTTGTTCACCTGCAAGGCAAGACTGTGCATCAGTATTTAGTTCTTTATTTGTCCTAGCTGACTTCCTGTTCTGATTGAGTAGTCGTCATTGTCTCAGAGTTACTATATACTGGTAGAGTTGTCGTCTTAGTCTTTGCTGAATTAATCTGCACTGGTAGAGTTGTCGTCTTAGTCTTTGCTGAATTAATCTGCACTGGTAGAGTTGTCATCTACCTCTGTTGAATTACTTTGCTCTGGTAGATTTGTCATCTACGTCTGTTGAATTACTCTGCACTGGTAGAGTTGCCGTGGCCGCAGCGATCAGGTGCAGTTCTCAAACCATTATTTTCCAGGGAAAGCATCCATTGTTAGTAGTGCGAGGCTCTTGTGGCACAACTAACCACTTGTTTACTGCAGTTGAAAACTTGCTTAGCAAAAGAGGGAGCCTGTTTGGCAAAAGGGATCTTGTTTACACTGGAGAACCGTTTGCACAAGAAACTTTCTTGCTAGTCTTGGAAATAATTTGCGGGAATTGTAGTTCTTCTCTCATACTGTTTTCTCGAAATATATTGTTATCTTGTTTTGTCACTGTGTGTGCAGTGACCGAGCTTGTCCTTTCTTGCCTAAGAAATATAAGTAAAGAAAACCTGCTTTTATTTTAGTGGCCGTTAACATTCAGTGAGATTTACAGGTTTCGAATTTGTTTTAAGTTGTACTGGAAAGCACTTTAAGTAATATTTGGAGAGAAATAAATTCGAACATCATAAGAATGCAGTTAGAAGCTTGAGCAGATCTAATAACCCACTTCAACATGAACCTAGTAAATGAATTTACACATTTATGGAGCAACTTGCTGTGTTAGAGACTGACGTATGTTGCAGTAGCTATCCTCAATCTTGCTTGCAAGTACTTCTGGCAGTTTGTTACGTAAACAGACTATGATCAAAGTAAATGTAAAAAGTATGCAGTGAGCTTTATGGCCAATTTATCAAAAAATGCTTGATTGTCCACTTAATAAGGAATATGGAGATAGGAAGCACAATAACCAATCAGGGGTATCTTGTTAGTGGAAATAAAATTTCATAAAATTTGGGCAAGCATCCTAAATTTGCTAATAATTGATAAATAATTACAATTTGTAAATAGTATGTTATCAAGTGTATCCCTGTTATCTCTTGTCGGGTCTAGTTCCTAGTCTTTTGTGTATCCACTGGTCCGCTGGAAGAACGTACGACGCAGAATAAGCTAGCTGCTTCAGTGGCAAAATCTAATTTAAACGTAATAACAACGTTTTTTTTTTTAACACCGTCCGTTTCTCAGCAAGATAGGGTGACATAAAAAAGAAAACACATTCACCACCATTCATTCCTTAGTTGTCTTTCCCTCTGAATCACAACATTCTCATCCTCTCCTTCAGGTTGGCACCTTTTACCTCCAGGACTCAAGTCCGTGTATTCTGTTTCTCCCCCCGAATTCCTTTGTGAATGTTACTTTGTTTTTATTTTATTATCAACAAATACAGTTAGACTAATAGCATACAAAAAGCATCAACATCAAACATAGTTATTAGAGCGCTGAACCCGTAAGGGTCATGCGGTGCCTGGGAATGAGATGTAATTAAGTTTTATCAAATGAAGAGATGTTGGTTCTGGCTCCCTGGATCGAGAGTCCTTCAGCATCGAGGCTCTCCGTCTTTGAAGGAAAAAACAGTCATAAACATCAACTATGTACATGAATATTTGTGTATATACACTGAGAGGGATGTAGTCCTTTTCGGATTTCTATTTTTTTATTACAAAAAAAGTGACATGAAAATGCAGTTTTCTTACATTATTATTATTATTATTATTATTATGGGGGAGCGCTAAACACATAGGAATTAGTTTTCTTACAATAACAGCTAAACTAATAGATGTTATGCAGGTTCACAGGTGTATAATGTCGGCAACGTCAACAAAGTGCACTTCCAATGGCCCTTAACATACCTAATTGACGAACCCGTTCATTTCACGTATTGGCCGATATATCTAGTGACTCCCGATGCCATCACTCATCGATCGACACCATGCCCAGCCCTTTTAGGGTAGGGTAGGTGCCTGAGCCCGAGCTCTCAGCTCACAAGACTATCATTCCCATTTGTCCCCTTGGGACGGGGATGGCAGACCAGAGAGGTCTAGCTTGTGGTTAGGGCTGGGGACAGTTGGTCCCAAAGATGAGGAGGCACTTGTGCCTCCTCCCATGGGGAACTTAGGTCTCAGACACTCCCAAGACAGGGAGCCAAGGCCGGGCCGCCACTTGGAAAAGGCCCGGGCCGGGAGAATACGGGCGAATCTTTAATAATAATAATAATAATGCCATCACTTATTCTAGCAAGGTGCGTTTCAGTGTCAGCCAATGGTATCTCCAAAACATAATCCTTCTCAACCACTACAAGAAAAATGTCAAAGCCTGATGTGAAGAAAATATGGGGGATGGGGGGGTTATTGGATGGTTCCAACAAGCGCAGTCTGTCTGCCAGGGAATTTCATGTAATCGTAATTACGCTATTGTGTGAACTACACGGCATTGTCATATATCTTTTGCCATATTGTTGTTATACATGTTTGAAATCGGAAAAGGACTTTGTGGACAAGCCTCGTTGAGAGCATTCCGGTGTATGGGTGTTATGGAAAATTGCATTTATCTGAATGTAACTAATTATGTACATAACAGTAAATGATAACAAAGATAATTATTATTTATCAATGTTACATAGACAAGTAGGAATTTGGGACACCTAGGTCGCAAAAATGTCCCCCTACCACTGTCATAACCACAAGTTGCTCTGGACCTATTAATTAAATGAAATATACATACACCAGAAATACTGGTAAATATATAAATTTGTGGACTGTATATTAAAAATAATAAATGGTTATATATATACACAATTACATAACAGAAGGAAAATATATCTTAATATCACTCACCAATTTGACTGGAGATTAATGTGTATCATACTCAGAAAACCTCACTCTAACTAAATCTATGAAAATAATGCTGGCCAGAATTACACACAAATCTAGAGAGCTTATCTGAGGTTCCTGGAGAGGTCTTGTCCAGTCGCCTGATATCTCAAGTTATGCAGGAATGCATATCCACCAATTTCGCCTCCTATTTGAGAGGTGTCAGCACAATTTTAACCTCTAGAGCACGAAAAATTCTTCCCCATTCACCAACGTTTCTAATACAAATTCAAAACCAAGATGGCCAGTCTGCTTCTCCGCAGGCGCAGCTTCCCGTTTTCGATTACATAAATTTTAAATACAATATGGCCATCTATTTACATTTAATAACTACTGTATTTCTGGAAAATATATACAGTATTTTCCACAGGTGTGACGTGCAGTCTTAATGACCACAGTGTAGCTGATAGGCTTTAAACCGAGTAGACCAACAACCACTCACTGCTGAGACGATGCACATATAACCCGCAGTTAGGAGATTGAAACACTGTTGTAATAAAATTCCATAAAAAGGTTTACTGTGTTAGTCCAAATCTTTATGTTTGCCCGAAATGGTGTGCATTCTATAAAATTGTTACATTATTATTATGCCGTATTTATGTGTGAATGAAATTTTATGTTCTTTACACTGAAACATAAGTATTAATTCTGGTACTGGAGCGACCCCCCCCCCCCCAGCCACCGTCCTGGTGTGAAGCATTGACCAGAGTGTCAGGTGGCGAGTACTGAAGTTTGTGGGGAATATATTTGATGGGTTGGTAGTGTTGCTGGTGGTTGTGGTGGTGGTGGTGTTGCTGGTGGTGGTACTAGTGGTGGTAGTACCATTGGTGGTAGTACCATTGGTGATAGTACCAGTGGTGATGGTAGCAGTCGAAAGGTATTTTGTAGCAGTGGCAGTATTGTTGTAGTTAGTATTAACTATCTAGCTAGATAGGACAACAATTGACCCCTAAATACATACAAATTAAATATACTCGAGTCTAAAGAGCGTATTACAGAAGAAATAAAATAACTATAGAAATCCTAGTAACAGGAGGCATCATTCATTTTATTAAACCCTTCTCAAGCCATGAGTATTGTACGAATATATTGCATTGCTGTCTTATTAATAAGCATTCCCGTACAACATATGAGACATAAGGTTTAGTGCTGTAAATACGGATAAATCCTCATGAAATAAGAGAGAAAAAAAAGGAAAAAATAATTACAGCAGAAAATGCGGTGGTGGATGCACGAGACTGCGCATGCGCGCGGGGAGGATAGTGGCCATGGAGTTATCCGAGAGAGGATGCTGTTTCTGTCCGATATCGTCAGAAATCTTGTAAATTACGCATCATCCGACGTGATGTGCTATTCGTATTGTATTGGGAAGGATTTAGTGATCCGACTGCAGTAAGCGGTGGAAGGCATTAGCCGTAGATCAACAGATAACACGGTGAGAACAGCAGAAAGAAGAAACCTCGTTCGCACACGGTCGGAAGACCCTATATGTGATAACTTCTGGTCACGGTAAGGTGTCACTGATAAGTTTTGGTCACAGTAACGTGTCCGTGATAACTTCTGGTCACGGTAAGGTGTCACTGATAACTTCTGGTCACTGTAAGTTGTGTTTAATAAATTTGGCCATAGTCGCGTATCACTGATAACTTCTGGCCACAGTCACGTGTCACTGATAAAATCTGGCCAGTCAGATATCACTGATAACTTCTGGTCACAGTAAGTTGTCTGATAACATTTGTTTACTGGACCTGCATTAAGTATCAGACCAGCCAGTTTGTCGCCTATGTCAGCCTGCGGGTCGGCAGCAGCAACAGTCTGGCGAACCAAACAATACGCAATGTTTCAGACGGGCTTAGAGAGCCGAATAACCCACAAACCCTGCCACAGGTACGTCACGGGCATGCTGGAGAAGAATACATTCTTCAGGTCTGTATGAATGAAGTCAATTATTTTTGAAAAGCAAAAATTTCAAACATTCAAAATAAATAATTTTTTCTCGGCGTTAATCGTCGGTTGTAAATTTTTGTTGGGAAATTAATTGGTTTGCTTGGCGTGTGACCCACTTTTATAAAAATGTTTTTGAAAAATGTCCGCAAGTGGACGTGACATTTAAATTGTTGCTGGAGAATGTGTACATTGAAGAGTTAACTTGTGTGTGTGGCGGTTTTATATTGGCGGGGGTGTGCTAAACTTGTGGGGGAAGTATTCGGGTCTTGGGAGGTTTAGCGCTCCCTTTTGATTATAATAATAATCGGAGTCTTGCGAATAGGAGGCTGTCGGGTTTGATCCAAGGAAGTAGGGTAGTTTCAATTTCTTGGCTCAAGATTTCATATCTGATATGGATCCTGCTGTTGGTGTTGTATTCTCTGTTGAAGATACTGCTATTGGTGTTGCCTTTGTTGTGGTTCCTGCCGTTGGTGTTGCTTTTAAGTGAAGGTTCATCAATATATTTTTTTCTTAAGACTGAGTATATTCTTGCTGGCGTCCCCTCCCCTCTCTATCCTTACACCTGGCTATGTGCGATCAGGCCAACAACCGGGAGTCTTGATCTGGAATCCGACCGCCGGGTGGTGACCTCCGGAAATGACTCCAGGTAAACTCCAGGTAAGTTGTTAACGATATCCTCAATGCGCCACTTAAATCTCCCAGCTCAGACGGACACATTTCAACTTTATGTGAAAGCCATCCTGTGTGATAGAATATGACAGGGAAACAGCTAGTTTTTGTTCCAGTATGTGACTGTCACATAGGAGAGTTAGAACACAGCTCATGTTTACAGAGAGATATAAATAGGCAGATAGCCGGACAGATAAATAGATATAAAAGGTAGATAAATATAATATGTAGGCATTTTGTTTCCTCATTCCCCTCCCTATCTTTTTTTTGGGGTAGGCTCATTTTCTATCCCCCTAGACAAACAATTTGTAAATGTCAGTGGTAATGGGCCCCAGCGGGTGAACGGCCTAAGCTCTCGTTAAATTGGGCTGGTATCGTGGGTTTGCCTATTAGACAGTTTGGTTTCGGGGTTTAGGACGCAATTAATGACGAGTGTTGGCCTCTCATCGATATGATGTATTGTGGGTGGCCAGGGTGTCCGTTTGGCTGGTGCTGTTTGTACTGTTTGGCATGTTATGGGTATGGATACACAGACGGACTAGAACACACATGTATACCTCACATCCGCACACGCGTACATACACACATGCTCAACAAACTTTATAATTCTTGAGTAACAAACTCCAGTTCTGCTGGAACGAAACTTTTGAAACTCTCGTAGCTGATGAACCCATCAAGGAATTTCTTAGGATATCCTCATCGCCCTACCAGAATCTTCCATCACAGGCTGATAGATTTCAACAGTATGAAATCCACCCCATGTGATGAAATATGACAAGGAGACAGTTATTGTTCCCACTGTGTAGCTATTATGTAGAACATGATAGCACCTTGCTGATGTATCAAATTTTGATGACTACTAGCAGCATGAAAATTTTATATATATATATATATATATATATATATATATATATATATATATATATATATATATATATATATATATATATATATATATATATGTCGTGCCGAATAGGTAAAACTTGCTGTTTTGGCCTCAATAGCAACGCTATTCTTGCCGAGTAAAGCAAGCGAAAATTTGTATATACAATAATTTCACAGAAATCATTCTGAACCTAACGAAACTATATATTTCATTGTGTTTGTTTACTATTAAATTATTGTAAACTTATCCAAAATATATTTAGCTGGATTAGGCTAAACTAAATTGTGCCTGTTATAATAAAGTTTAAGTTCTTTTGGTCCAAAATTATTAATTTTAACATTAACGTAAATGAAAAAAAAATATGTATGCTTAAACGTATAAGAGAAAATTTTAGAAAGGACTTGATTATAAATGAGCTCTTGCTAATTGACCAGTTTTACCTTTTCGGCACGACATATAAATTAGGGTTATTAATTGGTTAGTTAATTATTAATTAAGGTTAATTTAATGCAGATCATGAGTAAGAAAGTGGCCAAAACTGATTCTTGTGGACAACCACCCGTGGCTCGTCCACATTTTTATTTTTGTTTATTTTACTTTATCCTTGGATGTTCTTATGTATTTTCCTATTAATTTTTATTTCCAAAAAAACGCTGAATAATTACCAGGTAAAAAGGTTTTTTAAATTTCAGTACTTCCTTCTTTCCTTTACAAAAAGGATATCTTACAAAATCGCTGTATGTTTGAAGCAGCAAAGACAATATGCTCCGATGGGTGTATATAAGTTTACTTTTATGTATGTAAGTTTAATTTTATCCCTAATATAGGGATTAGAGAATCGTCACTGGTGATGTACAGGTTACGTGCAGCCTTATTGACTATTATGTAGTCAGTGGGCTTCAAACCTAATAACCAACCTATATATGGTTTGCTTAAGGCCAGTATCATTTAATGATCATTTACCATACTGGACAGTTGATGGAATTATATATGAAAAATACATATTGGAAATGTGTGTTGTTGGTCAATATCTCCAAAATTGTTTTAATTAAAACGCCTGAAAATTGGAATGCACATGCGATATTGCAAAGTCATATATTGTATCAGTCACATATTGTATCAATGCTCAGTGTTGTAGCGCTCTAGTGCCACTTTGAAACGCATTATATTGTAGATTTTTATTGCAGGGTGTTAGGTTTGGTCAGTTTCTCAAAAATAGTATTTCAAAATCGATTTAAAAGTAGAATACTTATATATATATATATATATATATATATATATATATATATATATATATATATATATATATATATATATATATATATATATATATATATATATTGTAAAACACTGGGATATACTGTGTGAGACTAGCTTTATATACCTATAGCATGTGTTACAGTTTTGTCAAGATATTTCTCTCTCTCTCTCTCTCTCTCTCTCTCTCTCTCTCTCTCTCTCTCTCTCTCTCTCTCTCTCACACACACACACACACACACACACACACACACACACACACACACTTGAAGGCTAGGAGAGCCGTCTTTTTTTTTTATCCTAGCCTCATCTCGCTAGATAGGATGTGCCCTTCTCTACGCTAAGCATGTTCTTTCATATGCACTCCATTCTTCTCTCTTCTTCCTCTTCCGCACTCCCATATTCACTCCTGCCTCTCTTCCTCCACCTTGCACCAGTCTTGCCGTACGCTGTAACGGTCGGCTGAAGAAATTATCGGTAGTATTAGAGGTGTTGAAATTCCGCTGGCACTGGCCTCAAGTGCCGACCGGCCACAAGTATTGGAAGTAGCAACCACAGCCTCAATTCCTTTTTGCCGACATGTATAGGCATCTGAATGCTCTCTTATTGAGTGGCAAGCTCTTAGAATTTTTACAGCTAGAATATTACCTTTACTAAGAGGGTCGTTAGAATGTGGCACGCGAGTGTGATCTTGTTCCCGCTAGAGAACAGCTTGAGTACCAGGTAATCGCAGTGTGGTTGGAAAGTAGTTTGCATTTAGATCTAGAAAGAACTTTCTTTTTTATTAACGGGGTCAGCAGATTAGGGCTTTTTAAAGCGGTTTTCTTTTTAATCAGATTTCAGCTTTATAGATTTCTCTCATTTCCATTATAAATCGCTTGCCAAAAAATAAGCACCATCATCTCTTATCTCTTCTTATACACTATTTATCAAAAGTTTTCAAGTGAGGATTTACATTTCTTTTTATTAGTTATTTCTTTTTATTACGTTTACTCTTGGAATATTTCAGTATTCTCCATTTCGTTTGGTTATTTGGGATCTTAAGTCCGCTGTATCTGAAGTACAAAATCTTCTTCTGTAAACTTATTCTAGGACTATAATTATCATCTTATCATTTGTGATTCTCTGTCTTTTGTCTTTCGTATTTAGTTATTTTTTTCAGTAAACTGAATAGAAATTTGGTTTTCCACTTTGCTGTGGTCGGCTCTTTTCCCTTTTTAAAGTTTCTTTCTTCCTCCTCCCTTAGATTTGTATCATTACTGAATCCCTAGTAAGCCCTCCTTATACTGGTTCTAAGTCCTCTCTTTCTTTATCATGCCTTTCCATCACCTTCTGTAAACCCATTCTTAATCGTTTAGTTTTATTCCCATTTTTTAAGGGGGGGGGATTATATTATTTCATTTTCATGTATGGTGTAGAGCTCTTTGCCTAATTTGTCTTTAGTTCCTTTCTATCCCTTCTCTTCTCTCGTTTATAATCTCACCTGCACTTTTTGTGACGTTTCTTTCTTTAAAGTGGATTAGATTTTGACGCCGAAGCTGCTAGTTTATTTTGTATCCTGTATCCAGCCTGTTAAAGCTACCGCAAGAACACGTAGTAACACACACACACAGAAAAAAAAATAGCAATTAGGCCAGAGGTACTTTTTTTTGGCAAATTTACCAACTTTATCATGAAGGAATAATTCGATGTGTGATGGAAGCCATAAGAATTGTACATTAATGTCTTCCCAATTTTTTTGTATCTGTACCTGAGTTCTTCAATGAGTATGTTGCTAGGGTCATTATGTAAGTTAAATGCCTTCACTCCATTACTCTCAACGGGAATCACTACTCATGTACAGCCACTGGGGGTATAGGGGATAAACGGATTTGATCCAGAGAAGGAAAAGTTGGTTCTGTTTCCTTGTTATTACCTCTTACTCTAACAGTCTCTGTTAGAATAAGAGGTAATACCAAGCCGGGTTGACTCTCAGGATGTCTCGCAAGGTTCCTTGAATTGTGAGGGAGTCTTGAGATGGGACGGAGGGCAGGCCATCCAGGAGAGTGGTGCATACTCGAGGTGAGAGCGAACTTGTGCAGCTACTGCCGTCAGGCAAGGATGAAATGCCTTTTAATGCTCTGACAAGTCTCTCTTTCGCTCTCTCTCCCTTTCCATCCCTCCCTCTCTCCTCCCTCTCTTTTTCCCTCCCTCCTCCCCCCTTTCCACATTACCTCCCTTCCTCCGACCATCACTTACAATTTTATCCTCATCTGAAGTGGTTCAGCTCGCTTCATGGGCCTATTACCATCTTAGAAGACATTTCCCTTGCCAGTGGTAAGTAAATGAACATTGCCACTGATAACTACAAGGATAGTGCCACTGATAACTACAAGGATAGTGCCACTGATAACTACAAGGATAGTGCCACTGATAACTACAAGGATAATGCCACTGATCACTACAAGGAGAGTGCCACTGATAACTACAAGGAGAGTGCCACTGATCACTACAAGGAGAGTGCCACTTATAACAAGGATAGTGCCACTGTTAACTACAAGGATAATGCCACTGATTACAAGGATAGTGCCACTGATAACTACAAGGATAGTGCTACTGATTATAAGGATAATGTCACTGATAACTACAAGTGGCAAGTACAGTGCCACTGATAACTATAAGGACTGCCACTGATAACTACATGCCACTGATCGCAAGAACAATGCCACTGATAACTACAAGGATAGTGCCATATAACTATAAGGATAGTACCACATAACTACAAGGACAGTGCCACTGATCGCAAGAACAATGCTACTGATAAGAACATTAACACTAATAAAAACAGAGCAATGATAACAGTGGCACTGCCACTGATAACGAGAGTACCTGATAACGGACAGTGGCACTGATAATCAGAGCAGTGGTACTAATAATAGGGACTGTGCCACTGACCACAAGGACAGTCACTGGTCACAGGGAAAAGTGTCACTGATGCTTACAAAATGGCACTGTTAAGAACAGTGGTACTTCCCGGCACTTCACCCTCCAGCTCGGCCTTGCATGAAATTGATGCAGGCACAATTCAATTTTCTGTTCCAGAAGTGAAAAATGAAAGTGCAGGGAAGGCGGAGGGGGTGGGGGTAAGGGGAGTGAAGATAGGAAAGAGATGATGAGGGAGGGAGGAAGGAAGGGGATAAAGGGTGTTTACCTGATTATCCTCACTCAACTCAAAAGGTTGACTGTGGGTTCTGGTGTTTACCTGTCTATCCTTACTCAAGTCAGAGATAGACTGTAGTTGCTAGTCTGTCAATTTATATGTTTCGTGATTCCAGTTGATTACAATATATATTTGTTGCCAACCTTCGCTCATAACATTCCTTTTGAATTTCCTGATGTTTGTATCATCTGTAAGATAAAAATTTAATCAGGCCACGAGGGTTCATTTACATTAAAGTTCATTGTAATTAGACTTGAGTTCCTTAGTGAACGTACTGCACCTCTCCTCTTCAGTCTTATCATTTTGCGTCGTCTACTGCACCCTCAGTTATCATAAGGGGTTATTTCATTGAGGAAATTTGTAAGCAGTGCTTTCGGTATTTTCCAGCTGTAAATAATTTAGGTCTTTCTTGCTTTCATTTCAGGGTTCTCATTTTAAGGGATGTTAGGCTTTCCGTACAGTTTGTACGTAAAGTAAGTTCCTAAGGCAGTATGAAGCGTTGTAATTTCTGAAGATTTAAATTGTGCTTTGAGCGTACAGAAATATTCAAGTCTAGAAAGTACAAGTGCCTTAGAAAGACTTGTTCACTTGTAGTTGGCTTTTGTACGAACACAGTATCATACCACAGATATGTGCGATTAGTATTATTATTATTGTTTTTGTACTCCCTAACGGTCACTGACACCGTAGATTACGAAAGGTGGATGATACACTATCTGCTAGAGACAATAACTTACACAGTTGCTTAAAAACTGTCGGTAATACATATCTAATTACAGACGGTCAGGTATACTCGGACGATTACAATACAAAATCGATTCGAGTACAAAGGGGGTGCGCCACAGTTTGTGGTCGACCCCGTCGATACAAAAGAATTCAGCTCCATGGACGTACTCCCTCTATCCTCTGCCCTAGGGCAGCTAAGGGTAGGGAGGAAACATATACTTTTTCCCCGCTTTCTCTGATATGTACAGGGAAAGAAAACAACGAAATCCTAGAATGTGTAAACAAAAATTCTTTTCCCCCAATTCGGTGTGCTGGAAAAAAATATTCTTGAACTTTGTTTAGGCGAGATAAAGCATTTTTTCTTTATTTATATATATATATATATATATATATATATATATATATATATATATATATATATATATATATATATATATATATATATATATGTCGTGCCGAATATGTAAAACTGGTCAATTAGCAAGAACTCATTTAAAATTAAGTCCTTTCTAAAAATTTTTCTTATACGTTTGAAGATATATTTTTTTCATTAAAGTTAATGTAAACATTTTTAATTTTGTACCAAAAGAATCGTAGAAAACTTACCTAACCTTATTATAACAAGATTTGTTTACAGTAATTTAATACTGAACAAATACAGTGAAATATATTTTTTTCGTTGGGTTCAGAATGATTTTGGCGAAATTATTGCATACACAAATTTTCACTTGTCCTATATGGCAAGATGAGCGTTGCTATTTAAGCCAAGATCGCAAGTTCTACCTATTCGGCACGAAATATATATATATATATATATATATATATATATATATATATATATATATATATATATATATATACACACACACAACCTCCTTGAACGGTTCATGGTAGAGAAGCTTGTATTTTCAGAGAAATCGTAGATTCAAGTTTCATCAAAGAGAGTGAGAGGGGGCAGAGAGAGCAAGTGAGAGAATGTTAACAACTCTCTCATGGTGTCTATATTAATTAAGGAAGACGCTACAAATTATTAAGAAAAATTCCTTACAAGGTAAATTTTTAATTTGTAATGTCACTCGCTGGAGAGTAGAGCCAGCAAAATATTGTGAAGCTGCTGAAGACCGAAATTCTCACAGCTGCTGAAGACAATGGGGGTTCTCACAGCAGCTGAAGACTGAGGTTCTCACAGCTGCTGTAGACCGAGATTCTCACAGCTGCTGAAGACATTGAGGGTCTCACAGCTGCTGAAGATTGAGGTTCTAACAGCGGCTGAAGACGCTGAGGTTCTCACAGCGGCCTCGTGTTCAGTATTCATGGTGTTTGCGTAGCATCACGTGGGGAGGAACAACCACAGCAAAAACACTGGAGAGTTCAGAGACCGACAGTGTGTGTGTTCTTGGCTTCATTAAGAATATCCTCCGTAGTTGTTATTTAAAACAATACTGTTTCAACATCGAGTATTTCAGTTGTAAAATGTTTTAACCGCGTACGTAGTCCGGCAGTTACTGGCTACGTTAAATGGCTTGTCCAGTCCAGGCATGGTGCACTGGAAGGACTCATTGAAAGCATGATATATAACCGTCTGGAATGATCTGGTGGAATGACTCACGAAATCGTAATAAGACGATTGCAAACAAACCACGGAACGGGTGGGGGGTTGAACCCCATAACGAGTGAGTCAGATGGAATGATCCGGTGGGATGATGCTCTGGAATGTGTGTCATGGCCTTGACACACCTCGCATGCATTAAGTTCCAGTATGTTATACAACAAACTAATTCGGGTTATGGTTTTCTAGCGGCAGGCAGACAGACTGACAGACGGAGGAATAAACAGGAGCATTGTGAGCGCTTTGTAACTCCAAGAGCCAGAATGTTTATTATGATTGATGGGGAAGCATTAAACCCGTAGGGGTCGTGCACCACATGAGGACTTTGAAGTAATCATCGTCAATAAAAAATTGGAGAGTAGGCTAAGTGCTTTGGATCAAGAGCCCCTTATCGGCATCAATGGTGCTGTTGGGTATATCTGATATTTTTATTTATACAAAAGAACTGAAATGTTTTTGTGTATCTTTCATAGTTGTAGACTTATTTTGTTATTGACGTTTTTTATGGAGTTTAAAAGAATACTCAATAATTAACGAGGGGATAATGACAATAAATATATCTTGCTGATGGAACTGAGATTCACTTACAGAGACTTGAAGACTGACCTACCCAAGAATCACAAATAAGAACAGTTCCACACTGGTGGCCACAGTTTTCCTTTATCTGGAATTTAATATTCTCATTTTTCTGGAAACCATTTTTTTCATCTTTAAATTTTTATTGCTTCATAATTTCTCTGCAGATCAGGTTGATTTATTTTTCTTTACCCTTCCACGGACGTTTTCTTTGATTCCACATTTATTTTTTAATTTACAAAAATGCCAGTTTTTAAAGCTAATATGAAGTATTTTGCACAAGATTCCTTTATGGAAAATTTAGTTATCCTTCATGTTATCATGACATATATGCAACACTATTGCAACAGTGTTCTGTTATACTCGAAGAAGCGTTGCCACATTAAAAAAATTACTTGTTTCTCTTCACTAGTCTTATACAGTAGTATACTAAGAGTCACACTTATTAAAATAGGACAGACTATTTAGCTGTCTTCAGTTACCTCCGAACAATAAAGCGCTGTTTAGAGGGCAGAAACTAAAATCATTATTATCGTCATCATCATTTGAGTTTCTATATTTTACATTTCCCCCCCCCATCAGTATTTTCAGACTGAGACCCCTCAAGGGAGGTTCTTTGATGTTAGTGAGGGGCTCTTGATGGAGGGAATTGGATCTGTGTTCCAGTTCCCTGAATTAAAGCTGAATGCCTTCCGCCCCCCACCTCCCACAGGCGCTGTATAATCCCTACGGGCTTAGCACTCCCCCGTGATTATAACTGAGAATGAACAGTGTTCTCTCTGCTTCTCGTCACACTAAATAGTTTAGTTAAGAAATAATTTATTGTCTTCTACGTAAATATTGAGATGAAAGTAACTCTGTGTATATGCTCTTGCAGAGGTACTGTACTCAGTTATATGAGTTGGCAGTCACATGCCCATCAGTATATATATATGTATATATATGCAATAAGATCACAGTAAACAGGTGATTTCAAAATATGCAAAACAACCACTCTGAAAGAATAGAGAAATTCCAAGCGCTTTCGTGATAGTTCGTCATAGTTCCTTGATAATGTGAGTAGTCACGAAAGCGCTTGGAATTTCTCTATTCTTTCAGAGTGGTTGTTTTGCATATGTGTATATATATATATATATATATATATATATATATATATATATATATATATATATATATATATATATATATATATATATATATATATATATATATATATATATATATATATATATATATATATATATATATATATATATATATATATATATATATATATATATATATATATATATATATATATATATATATATATATATATATATATATATAACAGTGAGAAACGTACACCTATCGGCATATATACACTAGAAAATATACACCTTTAAATTTATACTAAGTGATACACGTGTGTATATATACCCCTGACTTTGTAAACGGGAAACTACCAAAGGTTATTTTCGATATATTCTCTTATATCTAAACATTTTTCCGCAGAAATAATGGAATAATTAAGTTTTTGCCCCATAAAAGATTTAAACCGGCTAGAGTATCGAAAAAAAACAAACATTATAAAGCCGGATGCAAAAAAATTATCGCGAAAACATTTCTCGCCGGAATTAAGCTTTCAAGTGAGATTCTATTTAAGATAAACATTACTGTATTACCTGAGGCAGACCACCAGCCGGTGCACCCGGGGGAAGCAAGGTGCGGGGTTAAGGAGGCACAGGTAGGAACAAACATTCTGGACTGACTTGCGTAATTGTATATTTGTAATTACCTATTTTGTGGCCTCAGGAGGAGAGCTGTGCTTGTTCTGTCTTCAGAAATTTCCGAAAATTTACATTGGTTGTAGCACTTATTACCACTTCTGTTAAATCATTCCAGTGCTCAAACACACGGCGAAGAAAATTTGTATAGTGTCCATTCGGCTTTATTTTTCTTCAGTTTATTATTGTGGTTTCTTGTGACAGTTAATAGATCATAAGAAGGAAGAGGATTCTATGTGAAAGATACATCTCTGCACAGAACTGCTAAATTCATCAGTGGATACAGTAGAAGTTCTAGGTATTACAGTGGAAAATGAGAATCTTGGTAACTATCCTCGTATATAAACCACCGTCAGCAACGGCCGAGAAATTCACGGATCAGATAAGGAAGATAGGTGTCTTGAAAGGCTGGAAAATCCCACACCAAATATTATCCTCCCCAGACATTTCAACCTCCCAAATGTGAAGTGGAAGATTGTTCATCGCAGCATTGTATCATAAATAGTTCTTGGAAGCACTCTGGCTTAACAGATACATACTAGGGAATTAGAGGCTTTGTGAAAAGTTTGCTTGAAACCAACAGGTAACTGATCCTACTAGAAATGAAAGTACACTGCATTTGATCTTTACAAACGAGGAACTAATCAGAGACATAATCACAAAAACAATATACCTTGACCACAACATATAGATACACAAGTATCAGCGAGTGTAAACTCAGGGCTGGGAAGGGATGTTCAGTAAATTTAACTTCAGCAATTGTGGAATTGACTGGAACAAAACTTACCAAGAACTATCAGAAATATTCTGGAAAACAGTCATGAGCACTATATTCTCACCAGTGCCAGGAAAAGCTGAACACAGAAACATATAAGGTCTGTATTAAATATGTGCCACTTAGGAAACCAAGAAACCTGGGAGTAATTATGTCGGCTGACCTTTATTTCAAGAAACACAATACGGCAAATGACCTGGTAGCTAAGAAAGTGACGGGATCGATAATGACAAAAATGAAATCAGGGAAATTGTTCCATTGGTAACACTTCAAATCTCTTGTGCTCTCGCGTTTAGAATATTTTGTGTTGGCGGCTTTATTCAGAGCAGGAGAGATACCAGAGCTAGAGCAGATATGGAAGGAAGTGTAAGTTCAACCCAGTGAAATCCAGGGGCGCCGTAGGCACAATAAGGGAACATTTCGTCAACGTCTGTGGCCCCAGACTATGCAACATCTTAACAGGTATCGGAAACACTAATGGGACAAATGTCTTCAAGAGGAAACTGGACAAGTATCTTTACCAAGTGCTAGACCAGCGGGCCGCCAGCAACAACAGCCTGGTTGACCAAGCAAGCACCAGACAAGCCTGGTCCGGGGCCGGGCTGTGGGAGTATTAAAAAAAAAACTCGAAACTCATCAAAGGCAAAGGTCATCTCTGCTATAGTAATAGAAAATTTTCATCTATGCTTTTATCTCCTTTTATGACCTTTTATGTGGTTATCATGTATCCTCTTTCCTGCTATCTGCCAACGAGGTTATCTTTAGTGCTATCAGCCTTTCATCATAACCCTCCTTTACCTGGCAGCCATTTTGTAGCTCTTACTACTTTTTTTCTTCAGAATTACCCGCATATTTTTGAAGATGTGGGCAACACACAAACCCATATTCCAAGTCCGAATTAATACGCGTTATAAACAGTATTTGTTTTAACATTTATTCAGTCCATATATTTGAAAGCTATAAATCATCGGAGTGAAGTATGAGTTTCTCACAGTTTCTTTCATATGATCTGTTGGTTGTTTTTGTTAATAGTAACTCCTAGCCCTCTCTGTCTAATACTTTCAGTAGTTGATATTAACTAGTGTAAGTTGATATTAACTAGTGTAAGAGGTGACAGGTATATGTAGGAAGTGACAGGTGAGTGTGTATGACAGGTGTTTTGGATGTAAGACAAAAGGTTCAGAGCTCCTCGCGTGTCAGAGTTTTCACTCGGTCTTCATAATCACAAAGGTGATTTTCCAACGCATTACAGCGCGTGCATTTCTTCGCGTTCTAGACATCGACTTTCTCCCTCAAGTGGAAACCGGAGGAGGCAGTGAATGTGTTATATCATTAGGAGGAGGAAGATATGAATGGGTTATATTGATAAGAGGAGGAGGAGGAGGAAGAGATATTTGATGGGTTATATCGATGGAAGAGGGGGAGAAGGAGGAAGAGGAGGAGGCAGCAGGAAGTAATGAATGGGTTATATCGACGTGGTTCACTCAGATGACACGTTGGCAGCCAGTCCACGCACGACGCTCGCTGCATCACTATATGACGGCGGACGAATGAGCAGACGGATGGACGGGCGGATGGACAGGCAGACAGATGGATGAGCTGGTTGACTGACAGAAGAATAAGTGACATCACTGACTAACTGGCATAAGAATAAAAGAAGTGACTGACTGATTAGTAGAATAAAGGAGGGAATGATTGACTGGCAGACTGACGTATGGAAGATAACTGTATAACTGACTGGATGGCTGGTAGTAATATAGAAAAAGACGGAACGCCTGACTGAATAAATAACACTTCATACAAGTGTGACGAAGTAACCTACACTAGGATGTTTGATGAATGTCAGTCACCCCAGAGATATCTGACAGACGAAGGTATTTCAGCTCATCAAGAGTGCTGTCTGTCCCGGGAAGTTATCCAAATATATCTCTTCATTGATCTCATAAGCCAATATCTCTCCCCAGTTCATTAGGAGAGATGCCCCAGACTCTCAGAGAGCTCCTCAAGAACTCCTTCAAATATCCACTTATTGCATTCGCTAGATTATTTGCTGGATTATATTTTTTCAGTTCACTTAAAATATCTATATCTGTCTATCTATCTATCATTCTATATAATATATATATATATATATATATATATATATATATATATATATATATATATATATATATATATATATATATATACATACATACATACATACATACATACATACATACATACATATACATACACACACACACACACACACACACACACACACACACACACACACACACACACACACACACACACACACACACACACACCAGAGTTTGTATATTATATTGTACATTGTAATCATGTCTCCTCTTGTGGTCTCGTAGTGATGCACCTCGTAGATATGGCACCTGATTTTTTTTAGAGTTTCCTTTTGTTTGATGAGGTGAGGGCTCTGTGCTGGCGCTGTCACCCCAGTACTGGTCAGTAGTATTCTGTGTATACTGTGTCAATTTACCCAGTACTGGTCAGTAGTATTCTGTGTATATTTACATTTTCAATTTTCATTCGCTAGTTTTTTGCCAGGTTTTCATATGCCATAATTTTTTTTCTGTCTGTGTGCACCTGGGGTGATAATTTTTTATGTGATATCCACCGCCTGTTTATTATAGCTTCACACTTCTACGAGCTGCATTTGTCTCTGGTAATATTTCCTTACTTCTGATCGTATCCTCACACTCTTGCATTTCCTGGCTTGTGTTCTGGAAGTGCTCTGCATAACTATGGACTTTCTGCATGCACGACCAAATATCACCCATCTCTGTACAAAGAATGTATCACGCTGAAATAAATCTTTGTCTAAAAACTTGTTTAGCTATTTGTCGGGTGGGATCATCTTCGTATCATCATATCTTCCATAGTATGCTTCACACCTCGGCTTTTCTTTATTCTCCTCATTACTTTTGCAATATCGCCGAACGTTAGCATATAGGTATATCGTTTACGTGTATCAAAATAGCACCGGGCTGAAGATCTGATCACATTATCTTGTGGCACTGAGCTCCATTTGGTATTTCTATGCTGACACATGCTCACTGTGACTCGTCTGTTTGTTAAGAATTCTCTGACTGTCGTATATTTGTTATGCAGTCTCTAACTGCCGTCTGCTTATTAAACATTCTCTGACTGCCATCTGTTTATTAAACATTTTCTGACTGCCGTCTGTTTGTTAAGCATTCTCTCATATATTAGAGAATCGTCTCACTCACTCCAGTCTTTGAGGAATGTGTTTCTTAACATTAGGAATATTGATTCCACTCTATTGTGTCATTCTTTGCCATCTCGTCGTAGAATTAGGTTAAACAGAATTTTCCTTTTCTTAATGCAAGTTTTTTTTTTTTAACTAATTCTGTGTGTACCATAATGTTTACTGACCTATTCAGTATTATCTTGTCCATAACTTTTCAGGGTTGTTGTGTTAAAGATATCAATGTTTAGTATAGGTCTTCCTGTTCCAATTCGTTTTTCAAATCTATACTGCAGTAGCAGTTTTCTAAAGATCATTTTATTGACACCCATGGTATCTTTTAACTTTCTTCCTCAGTACTTGCAGTGGGATTTCCTCTGGCCGCATTTCTTTTAAGTTCTCCAATTTTCTTGCGAGTATTTTTTCCCGCTTCACAGTAATGTACTTAAGTAACCCGCACGTAGGAGAATGAAACTCATGTCGTTTCGCTCCGACTTGGACCATTAGGTAGTCACACGCAAGTAATGTAGCTTACGATTGTGTGGCAACACCTTTCATCCCTCGTTTCCAGCAGCTGCCCTTTTTTTTTCCTTCAGTCTTGAAGATTTCTTGACATTATATTTTATTGAACGTTCTCCCTGTTTTTATTATGCTCGGCGAGTTCGTTCCCTTATTTCTTTTGTCGGATTACATGATCATGTACAGTAGTGTGCATGTTAATTGGGACAGTGATGAAATAAGACATTTATTTGGAAAATTAATGTTTATTTGAAATGTAAATGGCAATGATATGACAGATAATTGACTTAATAAGACATATGACTACCCTTTCCTTTTATAAACATTGCTACAGGCTTTGGCATAGAATCGACCAATGTTGAACATATTTTGGCAAGTTCTTCCTCGTGGTACAAGGTCCTAATAGCAGCAGCAATTAGCCCTCCACAGCTGAACAGTCCTGTTTCGAGATCCTGCATTTGGTTATTGCCCATAGATTCTCAATTGGGTTGAGGTCAGGAGAGTTTCCAGGTCAGTATAAAATGCTATTTGATTCTAAGAATGTGGAAGAGTGACATGAAGCAAGATCCTTCTCTATCAGGAAAGTCTCCATGGGAAGTAAATGAGTTGCCAGGATTGCCACTGTTCATCGTTCCCTCAACAGTAACAAGCCGTCCAGGGCCTTTAGCAGTAAAACTACACCAAAACATCTTAGGTGGGTGTTTTGGCGATTGTTGAATGTGTCCATTCCGAAGAAGTTCGCCTTTGCTCCGTCTCACTACCACTGTTCTGTACCCAGATGTGCTTCATCTGAAAATGTAAGTTTTCTCCATTCATCTGTCTTCCATCTCTTATGATCATATGCCCACCACAACCGGTTTTCTTCATAGCAGCAATCAATAAATGTTTCTTTACTGGTTTTCAGACAGTTCTGCCTAAATCAAGGAGCCTTCGTCGAATAGTTGAAAAATCAACATTTACTCCAGAAAAAAAAATCTCTGTAGATTTTTGCTGTTTTTCTTGAGATATTTCGCACTATTTGTTATAACCATGTCATCGCGAGGTGTTGCGTTGCGATTTCTTCCACATCTTCCTGGACGCAGCTCTCCACAGTCACCAGTGTCGTCAGTTCACTTCATAATCCGACCAACAGTCGACTTTGTTAGGCTCAAATTTTCGGCTGTCTGTCTGATACTCAAATCAGCATGTTTCGTAAGAGCTGCAATACTCTCACGCTTCCTAGGTGTTATATCTATCATGAATTTAGGCAATAATCATGAATTGTGGGGGGAAATTTGGCGAAACCACATTCATTCATGGAACACGCTTGCAGGAATAGCCTAACAGAACAACAGCTCTTGTTGCATGACGAGAGTCGCAAAGTAACACCACAGCTGGATGGATGTCAGAAGTCGGTAGCAAACTCTTCTGAAAAGAAAAGAACCCACACTACATTAATTAAGCCTGAGACTAAAACATATGAGATAATCACAAAATTTACTCGTTTTCCAATTAATTTGCACATTAGCGTTAGTTTTTTTTCCTGATGTTGTTATGTAGTGGTCTGAGGCGGCCTTTAGCCTTAGTCCCTATGGCATTCTCGTGTTTTTTTAAACAGGTGGAGACGCATTGCAGGAGGGGGAGAGAACCATTAACCTCTCGTAAGACATATAAGAGGATTCCAAGGAACACGCTCTCTCTCTCTCTCTCTCTCTCTCTCTCTCTCTCTCTCTCTCTCTCTCTCTCTCTCTCTCTCTCTCTCTCTCTCTCTCTCTCCTTGTCACACACTCAAAGCTCACAGAGCAGGGAGTGACCCAGTATCGACCAGTGAAGAGGCGGGTCCAGGAGCTATGACTCGACCCTTGCAACCACAGTTAGGTGAGTACACCCACCTACCTACCTTCCTTCCTTTACCAAAAGGTTGATAAGGACCAAGAGGCTTGGAGGATTACGCTATCACGGCTTGGCCAGGAGCTGAGAATTAACCCATATGCAGTCACAAAGAAGCCATTACGAATTGGTGACTCCCACTCTTGCTCTGTCTCGGCTAAGGTTTGTTTACTCCTTCCTTCTTCCTTTTTGTATATTTTGCCAACGATCTTTGTGTTCAAATTTGGATACGCAAAATCCAGGTGTGTGTGTGTGTGTGTGTGTACTCACCTAGTTGTACTCACCTAGTTGAGGTTGCGGGGGTCGAGTCCGAGCTCCTGGCCCCGCCTCTTCACTGATCGCTACTAGGTCACTCTCCCTGAGCCGTGAGCTTTATCATACCTCTGCTTAAAGCTATGTATGGATCCTGCCTCCACTACATCGCTTCCCAAACTATTCCACTTACTGACTACTCTGTGGCTGAAGAAATACTTCCTAACATCCCTGTGATTCATCTGTGTCTTCAGCTTCCAACTGTGTCCCCTTGTTACTGTGTCCAATCTCTGGAACATCCTGTCTTTGTCCACCTTGTCAATTCCTCTCAGTATTTTGTATGTCGTTATCATGTCCCCCCTATCTCTCCTGTCCTCCAGTGTCGTCAGGTTGATTTCCCTTAACCTCTCCTCGTAGGACATACCTCTTAGCTCTGGGACTAGTCTTGTTGCAAACCTTTGCGCTTTCTCTAGTTTCTTCACGTGCTTGGCTAGGTGTGGGTTCCAAACTGGTGCCGCATACTCCAATATGGGCCTAACATACACGGTGTACAGGGTCCTGAATGATTCCTTATTAAGATGTCGGAATGCTGTTCTGAGGTTTGCTAGGCGCCCATATGCTGCAGCAGTTATTTGGTTGATGTGCGCTTCAGGAGATGTGCCTGGTGTTATACTCACCCCAAGATCTTTTTCCTTGAGTGAGGTTTGTAGTCTCTGACCCCCTAGACTGTACTCCGTCTGCGGCCTTCTTTGCCCTTCCCCAATCTTCATGACTTTGCACTTGGTGGGATTGAACTCCAGGAGCCAATTGCTGGACCAGGTCTGCAGCCTGTCCAGATCCCTTTGTAGTTCTGCCTGGTCTTCGATCGAGTGAATTCTTCTCATCAACTTCACGTCATCTGCAAACAGGGACACCTCAGAGTCTATTCCTTCCGTCATGTCGTTCACAAATACCAGAAACAGCACTGGTCCTAGGACTGACCCCTGCGGGACCCCGCTGGTCACAGGTGCCCACTCTGACACCTCGCCACGTACCATGACTCGCTGCTGTCTTCCTGACAAGTATTCCCTGATCCATTGTAGTGCCTTCCCTGTTATCCCTGCTTGGTCCTCCAGTTTTTGCACCAATCTCTTGTGTGGAACTGTGTCAAACGCCTTCTTGCAGTCCAAGAAAATGTGTGTGTGTGTGTGTGTGTGTGTGTGTGTGTGTGTACTCACCTAGTTGACCTAGTTGAGGTTGCGGGGGTCGAGTCCGAGCTCCTGGCCCCGCCTCTTCACTGATCGCTACTAGGTCACTCTCCCTGATCCTTCGCCTTCAAGTCCCCTCCAATACCTCAAACCACACCTCCCGGTGGCTTATTATTATATAATAATACCCACTAACTCTGGACGCCTGTGAAGGACTCTTGATCCGAGAAATTGGAAGCACTCTCCCCAGCTACTGGCTCATTCACCAGTGTTCACCTGCACTAGTACCCCTCAAGGGAGGTTCCTTGATGCTGGTGAGGGGCTCCTGATGTAGGGAATTGGATCTGTGCTCCAGTTCCCTGAATTAAGCCTGAATGCCTCCCATCCCCCCCCCACATGCGCTGCATAATCCAATGGGTTTAGCGCTCCCCCATGATTATAATAATTATAATAATCACCTGCAGCATCTATAATCACCCACACTCCTCAACAGAAGAGCCTTGATGCCGGTATCGGGCTTTTCCGTTTCTCCGTGAAAATATAACTTAATTATTATCATTATTATTGTAGCTTATTATTGTTTTAAGTATTGCTGTTATGATTATAGAGTATTATTATCATTATAGAGTATTATTATTATTATTATTTGCGCCTCTTGCCAGCCAGCCAAATCATCTTATCATGCAGACTTAACGAGGCGACAAGAACATGGATCAAGCATTATCATCCCTCGTCATCTTCATTACTCGCCAGGATTGTCACTCATCTTCAGTAATCACCATCAGATTATTTTGTCGTAGTCTCTCAGGCGGGGCGGAGTACAAACAAGAAATAATAACACGGAAGATTGAATTGGGAATGAGGGTCATTGTGTGTATCAGAGCTTCGCTGTTCTGGTTAATATGTATTTGGCTTAAGCTTAAATAACACAAGGCTTTAAAATTAGTCGGAAGATGGCAATGTTTTATTTATAAGTAATGACTGATGGCAGCAACTTTGTGGAGGAGGAGGAGGAGCAGGAGAAGGAAAGAAAGAAGAAAGAGAAGAGGGGGACAAGGAAAATAGGGTAGAAAGGGCTCAGATTCGATTGGATATTTACACACACACACACAGTATGTGCCTAGTTGATTTACACTATATTTTTAATCCCTTTCTTTTGAGTATCTCCTAGATTGACTTCAACCGAAAAAAAAGATAAAGAAAACGGTTAATGGAGTCTCAAAATTATTTTTTTTTTAATAATTTTTCCTCCCTTGACTTTCCTCCCTTGTTATCTTTTCTCTATTTATCCTTCCGTTCTTTTTCCTGCAGTTTTGTTATCCCGCGGCTCACATCGCTCTATAAACAGGGAGAAATAGAAAATAGTGAGAGGTTAGTGAATGCGTTAATGAATTCGTTGTTAGCAAAAAGTCTCATAACTGTTAATAATGAAATGAAGGAAAGACTGGAATAGACGGTTAAAAAAGTGTTGACAGTAACAGTGGAAGAAAGACAGTTATGGTACAGCGGAACAAAGACAGGCATAACAGAAGACAGACAGGTACAGTAGAAGAAAGACAGGTACGATAGAAGAAAGACAGGTACAGTATAACAAAGACAGATAAAATAGAACAAGAAAGGTGCAATGGAAGAAAGGTACAGTAGGGCAGAGGTACGGTGAAAAATGCAGGTACAGTAGAACAATGACAGGTACGGTACAGCCCCCCTCACTTCTGTTCCTCCCTCTCTTTCCCTTACCTTCCTTCCCCTCCTCTCCTCCCTCCCCATCCTCTCCCGTCCCCCTCTCATCACAATCTGCCGTCCTGAAAACTGGGAACCAGCTCGTTACCTGCTAATTGCTGTGTCAGGCCACATTGACCCGCTAGTTCATGGGTTAAAGTGCCTTAATGTCATAATATACTCGCACGACTTTGTAAACTCAACTGTGATTTTGGAACTGAGGGAAGCACATTCTTGCTCTCTCTAAATGTATTGATGTTGCTATTGTTGTAGTAAGTGCTGTGCTGATGGTGGTGAGTTTTGGTGGCAGATTGTGTTGGGGATTTTAATGGGATGTTTGTGATTGTAGGGGTGCTGATGGAAATGCTATTAGCGTTGGTGATTGTGGCTGTGTTGATGCAGATGTTATTGGTGTTTAGAGGGTTTTGTGGTGTTGGCGATTGTGGTGATGCTGGGAGAGGTGAGGTTAGTGTTGATTGTGGTGTTACTGGAGGTATTATTGTATATCGGGGTTGTTATTGGGGTTGGTGCTCCATTTTAAGGAGTGCCTTCATGATGAACTGCTCTTGGTCCGAGAAACTGGAACAGTCTTCTTCATCGAATCTAATCTGATAATCTCCCATTCTCAGGTGCTGTATGAACCCTACGGGTTTAGCATTTTCTCATAATTATTTTGAGGGTTTGAACCGCATGCAACACGTAGGACATTTTATTAGGAAACGTTTCGCCCACTATTAGTTTTTGCAATACAATACGGAACATGAGAAAATGGGGAATGTAGCTCGGAGGTAATGTGAGGTTAGGTGGGGTGAGGTGTGGAGAGGTGAGGTAGGAGTGCTGGTGCATACATCGCCAGGGCCCGGTGTTATAAGCAGGGTATA
>NC_091319.1:9508201-9523201 GCF_038502225.1 Cherax quadricarinatus | reverse complement strand
TCTGAAGGTGTTGAACGTAAATTCAAGCTCTGGAGTTGTAAAGAGTGATGAGAGGAAGCAGGGGTGGAAACTTTAATAGGCCTTAGGTGTATGTCTGTAAATGTTAATGGGTTATGTAGCGGTATGAAGAGAGATTGGTTTCGTAATTTTCTGAATAAATCTAGAGTGGATGTTGTGTTCCTGCAGGAGCACAATTTCAAAGAGGGTAGGGTGTTGGAGGTGGCAGGATTTCGGGTAGTTACCCTGCCATCTCCCCGTCTAAAAGGTGGTGTGGGAATTTTAATAAGGGAGACGAGCCCGTTTGTTTTGCAGAGAAGCGAGGGAGGAGGGGGAGGGAGGGTGTTGCGTGTGGATGGGTGGTGGATGGGTAAGCGTGTGTCTTTTGTGAGTGTGTATGCGCCGGCAGAAAATAACATAAAGGTAAAGAATGATTTTGTGTGTGAGGATCTTGTGTTTTTCTTAAGTGCACTGCCAGAGGTGGCGATAGTTGGTGGGGACTGGAATAGTGTAATCAGGGTGGCTGATGTGGACCCAAGAGGGGCTGGATATATGTCTGTGGCTCTTAGGGATTTATTAAGGGATGTTAGGTTACGTGATGCCTTTGGGGGAGCGGTGTGGGAGACTGAATATACGTTTGTTAGGAGTGGTTATGCTGCGAGACTAGATAGAGTGTACCTTTCTCAGGGAGTGGACGTGAAATCTTTCAGTACTGTTGAGGCTACAATGTCAGATCATAGGGCAGTGGTGGTGGAGGTTGGGTGGGGGACGCTCGCGGACATATATAGAAGTTATTGGAAATTAAATATAAGTGTGTTAGGTGATGAGGAGGGGTTGGAGGGGTTTTCAGTCCTATGGAGGGAGCTTAGTGTGGAAGAACAGGGAGTGGATGACATTGTGACATGGTGGGATAGTGTCGCAAAGGAAAGGATTAGAAAGTTTTATGTGAGAGAAGGAAAACGTATTAATAATTTAAAATATGGACTGGCTAACTATTTAGAGGATAGGTTAAGAGCTTGCTATGGGAGGGGGGTGGGTGGGAATAATTTTCCTATGGATGAAATAGCTGAAATAAAGGGGAGGTTGAGGGTGTTGCAAAATGAAAGGTTTCAAGCTGTAAGGATGCAGGCAGGGGTGGAGGAAGTGCTTTGGGGCGACAAGCCGTCAGCGTGTGTTTTGCGGCATCAAAAGCAAAGGCAGGCGCTGACGGCTATACCATGTTTAGAGGTAACGGAGATGGTTGGGAATTATAGAGTAGGGCAGGAGATACGAACCACGAAGGGGATGTGTGCGTATGCGGAGGCTTGGTACGAGAAGTACTGGAACAGTGGGGGGGTGGGTGACGGGGCATTGGACAAGGTGTGTACGTATGTGACGTGTAATTTAGGAAATAGTGATCGAAAGGCTTTAGGTGGGACGATTACGGCAGAGGAAATAGAGAATGCGTTAAGGGGAATGAGGAAGGGGAAAGCTCCCGGTATTGATGGTCTCCCGGTAGAATTTTATTTACAACATTGGGCGTTGATAAAGGAATTTATAGTTAGGTTATTTAATAGTATGAAGGAGAAGGGTAAGTTGGGGGAGAAGCAGGAAACAGCAGTAGTAGTGTTGGTCCCGAAGGTCAAGGGGCAGCCCACCCTTCGGGAGTACCGAGCCATATCACTGATGTGTGCAGACTATAAGGTGTTTGCAAAAATTTTAGGTAATAGGTTCAAATGTGTAGTGGAGAGGGTGGTGTCAAAATCTCAGTTCGGGTTGCCGGGAAGGTCGATGATTGAAGGACATGGGATACTGAGAAGTTTTGTGGAAGCTAAGGGTGGGGGTGGAGGGGCGGCTTTGTTGGCTCTAGACTGGCAGGGAGCATATGATAGAGTGGAAAGGGGAGCTTTGCAGGTTATACTTAGGAGACAGGGTTTTGGGGAGGAAATAGTCGAGTGGGTAAATACGTTGTACAAGGGGGCGAAAATGAGGATACAGATTAATGGGTGTATGGGGAGGGAAATTGCAATGGGAAGAGGCCTTAGACAGGGATGCCCCATGTCCCAAATATTGTTTGCGTGTTTCCAGGACCCCTTTTATAGAATGGTTGACCGTAGCTTATGTACGCCATGTGAGGGAAGTGTGGGGGGTGGGAGGGCCTGGCCGGGGTTAATTGGATATGTTGACGACACCACTGTTCTCATTCGTGCAGGGATGTCAATGAGAGTGTTGGACGAGGTGGTGCAATTATTTGGAAGTGCCACGGGTATGCAGGTAAATAGTGCGAAGTCAAGGTGCATGGGGTTGGGTTCTTGGGTGGGGGGTGTGGGGGGGAGATGTAATGTTGTTAAAGAATGGGCGGTGTCTTTAAAGATTTGTGGTATTATTTATAGGGATGACATGGTTGCGGCGCGGGAGGAAAATTCGGATAGGTTATTGGAAAGGATCGTGGGGCGTCTAGGTGTTCTGAGACCCCAGCACCTAACTCTGATACAGCGAGTGATAGTCGTGAACATTTTATTGTATAGTAAGGTTTGGTATGTTGCAGCTGTGTTCCCAATTACAGGGACAGCGATTGCGGGGATACTAAGACGGGTGTACAAATTTTTATGGGGTTCACGTTGTGATTGGTTACGGAGGGAGGTTGTAATGTTACCTGTAAGTCAGGGTGGGTTGGGGTTGTTGGATTTGAGACGGAGGGCTAAATGTGTGTTTATTAAATGGGAAGTGTTGCGTGAGGGTGTGAACGCGGGGCGTTTGGGAAGGATACACGACAGGCTGGGTATGTGGTATCGAGGAATGGAGTTGAGGGAATGTGAAATAGTTTTGAGGGCTGTGATGTTGGTTAGGGAACTGAGAAAGGTTCGTATAAGGGTTTTGTGTAGGTTACTTGTAGGTAGGTGCGTTGTCCCAGTTGAGGGTTTGTTCCCCATGTATGCGTGGAAGAGTATTTGGTTTAGATTTAGTAAATTGAAGTTAAAACCTCGGGCGCGTGAGGTGATGTTTCGTTTTCTGCATGGGATCCTTCCGTCTGGTGAGATATTACGAAACAGACAGGTTGTAGAGGGTGGGGGGTGTGGTATCTGTGGAGGGGATGAGACAGCGTTCCATGTAGTTTACTTTTGTGAAGGGCTAGAGGAGGTTAGGTGCTGGTTAAGTAGGTTGGTACAGAGGGTGGGGGGCCGTGGGGTGTCGGTTTTGCGTGCTCTAAGTCTAGATATGGGTGGGTTAGACGAGGGTGTCATAAGAGCTTTAGATTATATCATGGTAGATTATATATATATGTCGTGGGTGATGAGGGGGAGAGGGGATAGTGAGGAGAGAAGAAAGGTTCTTGCGGTAACGTTCTATAGTACGAGGTGTCGTAACAGAGAGTTGTATGGGAGGAGGTGGGATCAGGCTTTCTCAGAGGGGTATAGAATGCTAACGTTAGGGATTCTCGTAAATCTGTGATTGGATATGAGTGAATGAAGGGGTTTTCATAGGTTGGAGGGAGTCAGGGGGCAACAGCGGGCTCGCCTCCCGGGGGGGGGGGGGTCGTGAGAGTGTTGTGAATGTGGGTTTGGAATGGTTTCCTGGTTTTCATTGGGACTTTATGGCATCCAAGTGTGGATGTAGAGCTCAAGGTCTCGTTCTGGTAGATATAACACTTTTCAGAATGTAGGTATAATATAGTAGATTTTTTATGTATAATTATGATGTGTATCAGTCTGGTATAACATGATTCTTGAGAAATAAGTTATTTGCGACATGCAGTGTGTTTTAGTTTGTATTTATGTTACGTGCTGGGTTTTTGCACGATGAGAGATACTTATATCCTGTTTTGCATTGTGCATACAGTGCATATGATTAATGTGATTTGGTGAAAATTTTTGTGTACGTGTGTGTGTGTGTGTGGATGTGGGTGTGGGGGTGTGGGTGTGTATGTGTATATATATAAATATATATCTCTTTCTATTGTATTGAGCCTTTGTCATGGGTCAGACGTTATGTCATACTTTATATACGCATGATTGATTCTTTTTAAAGTTTATAATTAAGGTCTGTACCCTGATACCGGTTTGGTGTTCATGCAAGTTCTTGATGTTAAGTTTTAGTCTGTATGGTATACAGACATATCTAGACAGTTTAGTGACGTAGTCCATTTGTCTGAAAGTTTTATATGGGTGTATTGTAACAGTATAGAGCTTGTTATTGTGTTCTAAGCTGTATTCTTTTCTGTTTATTTGTAAGTTGGGATACGTTCAGCTGTATTGTTAGGGATAAGTATGTAGATTATCTAGTCAGATTATGATGTTAGGTGTTGGTTTTTTGATTAATGTGAAGGATGGGATTTAACTGATATAACTTCTTTGTATATTGTATGTTCAAGTGTATTGAACCTTTGTCAGATGTCATTTATATGTACAATTTATATATATGCAAGGTTTTGTATATATGTCAATTCATGACCATGTGACATGTAATTTTGTTTTTAGTTATGTTCTTGATATAAGTTTTTGTTGTAATATCTTGCGAGCATGTAAGTACAATCCGTTTGTCAGTTCATTTGATTAGGTTCTATACTGTTTCTTTATTTTTATGTTAAACTGTATGGGTCTTAAATAAAATATAAAAAAAAAATAAGTGGGGGTTATGGTTGTTCAGACTCGCAGGAACCATTAGCATGTTACTTCCCGCACTACCATCTGGCGGGCTAAGGCTAAATTTCAGTTCCTCTGGTCTGATTTACTTTAATTTCTACTCCTGGTAATATTAACCTTGCCTGGTGTGTTCGGAGAATCACTTCACCTGACCAGCTCTGCTGCTGGCCTGGTCAGCCAGGGTTGAAGCTGAGTTACTTGGAGCAAGAGCTCTGTCTGCTGGACGCAGTGGGACATTACGACTCCTCACCTCTGAAATCTGAGTTGTGGTGCTACATCCAAGTAGTGACAAGAATTTCAGAACATAGGACGAACACCGCCACCCAGGATAACCAACACCCTTTCTTCTAAAACATCAGAAGACCATTCTGGGCATAAGGTACTCATGTCCCAACGTCCTATTGGAACCACAGCGGCCAATTTTTATTTTATTTTTTTATTAAAATCCTTAGAAAATTAAAATATTCATCAAGTTATTTATTTTTCATTCTTTTGTTCAGGCGGATATATATATATCTCGAGAATAATCTGCACTGTATGACCCTTGCAGGTTTAGCGCTTTTATAATGGAGAAGAGTATCTCGCTCAGCGTTTGTGCTGAGAACTTACTTTAATTCATATTTTAAGTTTTAAAGAACAAAAAGGCACAATACCGTGACTGGAACAATACACAACTCCTATATAACCCGCATATAGGAGAGACGAGAGTAGTACGACTTTTCAGTCCGACTTGAACCATTTACAAAGTCACACTGACTTTGTAAATGGACCAAGTCTGACCGAAACATCGCCGTAAGCTCAACAATGTACGGGTTATTTGTGTATTAAAGTATTCTTGGCGGTTGTTTGGTGGTGGTTGAGGAGTTTATTCGTGTTCCTGGTGTTTGTCGTACTGGTAATGTTTTTTTTTTTTCTCATACCAGAATAACCAGGTTCCGTCCCGTTCGGATGGAAATTATCAGAAAGTCTGCCTAACACGTGTGGCCTTTGTTCAACTAGAAGCACCTAGGTGCCTGGGTGTTAGCTGACGGGTGTGTGCATGCGTGCGTGCGCCATTCAAGGCTGAAGGCAGAGGACATGCAAGAATTCCATAGATATGGTTGTAATACTAGCTATGCTAGGATATACCTTAGTGCTGTATTATGCTAAGATACTTCATATAGAACTAGGCTGTGATGCGAGTTGTGCTAGTCTGTACCTTAGAATGAGCTGGGATGTGATACTAGTTGGGCTAGGATAGGACTATACCTTAGATAAAGCCGTGATATGAGCTGTTAATATATACGTATGACATCAGCTCTTTACCTGTAAATTCAACGGTTTAAAATTAGTAAATATTTCTCTCTCCGTAGTCCGAATGAAGTATCCTCTTATTTCATAAACCCAGCCCGGTCTACCTCAGGGGCCGCAAAAGCAATCTTGTATTTTTTTTTTTTTTTTTTTTTTTTTTTTTTTTGGAAATATTTGAGCGTGAATGACCAGCGTTTAAGGTTTAAGCCTAGCAGAAGAGTTCTTAAAATATTGCACGAAAATGATATCCGGGAATATGTAACATCGACTAGAGGGGGACCTAAACACGCCACTAACTACACGAATCTTGCCCAAGTTGCAGCACAGAGTTGAAGATTTGATGCCAATCGGAAGATGCATTCTTATGACATAAACGGAAATTTTGAAAGATAAAAACAAATTAACAGCTCGGGTAATCACTTGAGAGTATTCCGTCCTACATACCCAATAACAATATCGCATAATAATAATAAACAGTAATAAAGAAACAATACTATAATCTAACAAACAAAAAATAAAGAAGTGATGGTGAGAGTGGCAACAAAACTGGTTCATGGGACTGGCTTATCATAGTCAACACACACAAAACCAATTTATTTCGATAATTAAAATTTATAGTAACTTAATCCCTGGTTTGATAAACCCCAACAAAATGGGATATTCGCTAGCCAAGCCTAGCGCTCTCTCTCTCTCTCTCTCTCTCTCTCTCTCTCTCTCTCTCTCTCTCTCTCTCTCTCTCTCTCTCTCTCTCTCTCTCTCTCTCTCTCTCTCTCTCTCTCTCTCTCTCTCTCTCTCATACTATCTCTATTCTCACAATCTCTTCTCGTATCTCGTGTCTCTTTTCACTATTTCTCCTCATTCCTGTCTTCTCTATATCATCTCAAACTTTTATATTCTGTTTCCTCTCACTAAGTAACTCCTACCTCTGGCTCGTTATCTCATCTCACTGCCTTCTGTCTCTCACTATCTTCCCTCTCTACCTCGAGTCACAATCTTACATCATCCGTCTCTGTCTCCCATTCAATTTTTTCTACTTATTGTGCGTATTAATTCACATTTCAGATACTTGTATATTACATACACACACACACACACACACACACACACACACACACACACACACACACACACACACACACACACACACACACACACACACACACACACACACACACACTATCCATGTTGGCAACTGATGTGAAATTAATACGGAGAATAAAATGTTGTGAGGGACAGAGGCTACACATGACCCTGAATGAGCATCAGTATTCGTAAGACAAGTATTGCTGGTGTTCCTCTCCGACGAATGCAAGGTTGTGAAAATTGGGGAAGGAGAGGAGAAGACCGGAAATAGAGTATAAACTCGGGAGACAGAGGCTGCAACTCTCACTCAAGAAGACGCACCTCTGCAGTGGATGCTCGTTTGGCAAATCTAAGACTGTCATCTTTCAGGGAACTCATTCATGTACGTCATACGTCAGGTCGATATTTTGAGTGTGCATCACCGGTGTGGAACCCTCACTTGTGTAAGCATGTTAAGAAACTGGAGAAGGTGCAGGGGTATGCAAGGTGGCTTGTCTCGGAGCTAAGGTTATGAGCTGTGAGAGATGGCTAAAGAAGCTATTGATAATTGAGGTAGAGAACCAAAGGAGACATAACTACAATCAAAATACTCGAGAGGACTTGATAGGATAGACTGTTCGAAAGGCGGAAAACAAGTACACGAGGGCACAACTGCACGAGTCACAGGGATGTTAGGATATATCTCTTAAGCCTCAGAGTGAGTAGGAAAGCGAACGACCTAAACAGCGCAGCGGTAGAAGCTTGAATACGTATGATAGAACTCACGAAGTCAGAAGAGAGTGAACCCAGTAGCAACCAGTTGAAAGGCTGGGCCAGGAGCCGTGACTTGATCCTTGGAACCACTCGCACTGAGAGGAATCAACAAGGTGGACAGAGGATGTTCCAGAGATGGGACACAGTAACCAGGGGTCACAATTGGAAGTTGAAGACTCAGATGAGTCACAGGGATGCTAGGAAGTACTTCTTCAAAGTTGTCAGGAAGTGGAATAGTTTGGAAAGTGATGTAGTGGAGGCAGGATCTATACAGAGCTTTAAGAAGAGGTATGATAAAGCTCATGGAGCAGAGAGTTACCTAGTAGCGACCAGTGAAGAGGCGAGACCTGGAGGTATGACTCGACCCCTGCAACCACAACGAGGCGAGTACACACAAACAGACCTGGCGCCAAAAGTCTCGCCCCAAAAAAAATCGTTATCATATTACGGCGAAAGAATGTCTGGTGCACCAGCTGTGCCAGGTAAACAGTCCACAGCTGGTCTTACTGACCAGCTGGATTTCCCTTTGTTGTGTTCATCTGTGGAGGAAGGTAGTTGGCATCCGCTGAGGTGGGCGAGCGACCAGAGGCAGCAGCCGGTAGGCATACAGGTGGCTGCAGGTGGTCAGGTGGACTTGATGGGTGGTGAGAGGGACGCAGGTAGGCAGCCAACCTGTTTATATACACAGGTCATACGCACAGACGTGTTGACCGGAGTCTGCGTACGTGTACCCACCTAGTGGTATCACCTAGTTGTGGCTGCATTGGTCGAGGCATGGGTCACAACCCGACCTCTTTATCACTAACCACCGGTTTCACTGAGGAGTCCGCCTCCTCCACTTTATCATTCAGGTTATTATACTTAAGTAACGTGAGACCATGAAAAGACTAGACATCTCTGGCACATGCTGTTATCGTTCAATTATGGCCGCTTGCCTCTGATTCTGATATCCAATATTTTTGCACCTCCGTCTTAACATTGTCTCTTAGCACTGTAGTTAATAATTGGTTCTCCGGTCTGTCACGACAGTCGAGGTCAGGTCCCTTTGTTTCGCCTCGTATTGTAATTATCTCTCCTCTGCAGCAGTTTTAGTCGCAAACCTTAGGACTTGCTTATCTTGGACGTGTTTTATAGTGTAGACTCCACGATGGTGCTGCTTATTTTATGATGAGCCTGGGGTATGTGTATGCGGCTCTAAATGACTCATCTTGAGACTGCTAAAGGCGACTCTTGGTACACCAGTCTCGTCTGCGTCGCCAAAGTTATTCTGTTGATGTTATCGCCTCTTGTGATGTGCTCGGTATTATGCTTTCTACAAGACCCTTCTCCATGTTTGCATATTTCAGCTCCTTTTTTTTTCTTACCTTCTAGCCTGTATTCATTGCCTGATCTCATCTCTCTTTCGACTATACTGATAAGTTTGCAGTTGTTGGGTTAGACTCCAGCAGCCACTTGTTACCACTCCGGCAGTCTGTCCAGGTCTCCATGGCGCCCATTCATTTCTACTCTTGTTCGGGTACGCCTTATCGACTTTATATCATTCACAGACATTCATATATGTACTTCTTTACTTCCAGCATGTCATTTACATGTATCAGAAACAGTATTGGTGTGGTATTGACCCTTGTGGCCTTATGGATTAACTTGTGTGATGTGTTGTCGATATAATTCTAGCAATGCATGGAAATTTAATCCGCCCACCCTTCTCTTTTCTGCTCAATCTCTTTCATTAAAGTTCAGTAGGTTTGAGAGATTCCCGTCCCGGAAATCGTTGTGTGTGTGTGTGTGTGTGTGTGTGTGTGTGTGTGTGTGTGTGTGTGTGAGAGAGAGAGAGAGAGAGAGAGAGAGAGAGAGAGAGGGAGGGAGGCTTTAGGACTAATATATACCATTATGTGTCCTTTCTCGTTGTTCCGTGGGAACCCTCACCCTCTAGAACTTCCTTAAGCTAGGAAGCATGAAAAAATGGTGCTGTCATGATGAGGAATGGTTGGCGCGTGCCGCTTGTACCAAAGTTTGTCCAGTGAGGCTTTGTGAGTTATGAGTCAACATGAGTTACGTGTGCAGAAACAGATAGCGGGGGAATGTTTTTGTTGTGAGGGTGGTGGGGGTATTATGGTGATAGGATTGTTATTACATGGGGTATGGTAGTTTTGGGGGGCTTTGTGTATTATTGTTGGGGGGTAGAGCATTGTTGCTCGTAGGGGTGATTATCTCCCATTCCCAAGGTGCTGCGTGACTATTTGGGTGTTTAGCTCTTCCCTGTGAATATAAAATCATTCAGCAGCACAGCAAGCATTATAACAAACTCACAAGTTCTTGGAGCATAAGCTATCGCATTACAACTTGACTCACGAAATCGTAGTAACACGATTGGAAACATACCACGGTACGGGTGAGGGTAGAACGATTTCATGATTCGTGATGGCGGCTTTGAGGGAGGACTTGAGCTAGAGTTCGTCACGGCCACGCTAGCCGTGACGAACTTGCATTTGTGGTCACAGTGGGGCACCTGCTAACCTCCATATAGTGTATAAGTATACCTAGTTGGATGAAAATTACCGTAGCCAGCTGACCCAGTGGCTTAAGCACTGGCCTGGAATTTTCCGACTCGCCCGCCATGGGTTCTAACCCCATCCTTACCATGTTATTTTTTCATCACATTTACAAGCTCTGAAACTCTGATCACAATCACACAGATTCTCAGAACTCGGTTATGTACTGCTCAATACTCAAGGATGAAACTACCCAGAATGCTTCTTGACCCTCTCGGTGACAGCACATTCAAGGTGTGAGCATTAATATTTCTGGTGTCGTGTACTCTAAATTTACATCTGAGAATCCTGGATGAAAGGGCATATCCCCGATGAAAAATGAATACGCAGGTTTCTGAAGCTCTTGTTGGGAAATCGTCGCATAATAATGCTCTACACAGAATGAAACGTTGTTTCAACAACATATCTTAGTTCTTCAAGTTGGAAAACGAAGTTTCGCTGGCTTGGCTGCACCCAGATATGCATTGTTATAAGATCGTTGCGTATATAAGGTCATTGTTATAAGATCGTTGCGCATATAAGGTCATTGCTTATAACTAGTCCAAAACCTTTCTCCTGTTTTTTGTCGACTCGGCTACATGTTTACAGACATTTTAAAACTCGCGTTTTATTTAATATCTGGAATGCATTATTTTGCATTTGCCAATATTGGACGCCATCTTTCACATTTTCGACCTTTGTGTCAACCTATCCAGGTCTCTCTTAGTGTACTCGTTTACTCAATATGGGATGATTTTTTTTTTTTTCGAAATTTGTCATCTCCGAATTTCACTATTTAAGATGTTAGTCCCATTTCAAGATTATGAAACGTGTTTGGCCGAGAAACTCTGCTGTATAGTACCACTCGTTTTCTGCATCACACAGTGCATAATTCTAACAGTGGTATATGTTGGACACGTGTTCTCACCCGCCAGGAGCTCCTGGTGAGCGAAAGGTATAACATTTCTCTTACTTGGAACATGTTTAATTTATCTTCGTCGACTAAATATATTTCCATTATCATATGGCTCTGGGGTAATGTCATGCGAGTTTAGGGTAATACCGTGTGGCTTTAAGGTGCTTACAAAGACAACAGAGCAAGCTCATTAGGAACCTTTCGCCCAGGATGGGATGTTTTTTATCGTATATACTAAAACCACCCAGATGTAGTTTACCCTCACTACATGTACTCCAATCAGCCCTTCGTACTCTACCCACCCATATATGCGCCACTATTATATTGAAAATTATACAAAATATCGACAAGTTGATGATTAAGACATATGTGCAACAGTTGGATATCTTTACTATTGAAAGGTTTCGCCAACACAGTAGGCTTCGACAGTCAAATACAGAAGCAGCATGTGTAGTAGTAGTGAAATGAAGATGATGTAATCAGTTCATTAACCTTGGAGAAATAGTATTTGAAGTGGTCAGTCCCTCAGACTGAAGAGTTCAGCTCCATGGTCTGGAACGTTGTGAAGCTGAAGCATGAGAATGGAGTCCTAAATATAGTGGAAGGTGAGGTGGAAGATCACGACGTTGTAGGGGACGGGATTCACAAGTAGAAGTGAGAAGGCATGTCCCTCTTTATTAAACCAACCCTTCTCACTCAAAACTAGTAGTTACGCGATGAAGTGTGGAAGATGTCCTCTGAACCAGTATTGTGATAACGGTATCTAAAAAAGCTTATTGCTGTGTTACAAATGGTTGCAGCGATAGTCTGTAGATTGCCTTACAACTATACGTTAGCAGTCTTCCCTGTGGTTCCTCAGCGAGCGCTTTGGGGTATTCTGTGCTGGTTGCATCTGCTGGGACTGTTCCAGCTTTTTTTTTGTGTGTGTGTGTAGTTGAAGAATTTCAGTTGAGAACGATCTCTTGGTGCAAAATTCATAGTTCTTCCCGGTTGTTAAGTTTATCTTTGGAGAAATGTTCCCTTCCCTTCTTGTCACTAATAATAGAGGAGAATGTGTGTGTAGTGAGGGAGTGTGCGCGTAGTGTATGTAGTGAGGGAGTGTGCGCGTAGTGTATGTAGTGAGGGAGTGTGTGCGTAGTGTAGTGAGGGAGTGTGAGCGTAGTGTGTAGTGAGGGAGTGTATGCAGTGATGAATGTACTCACCGATTTGTGGCTGCAGGGGTCAAATCTTTGTTCCTCGCCCTGCCTCTTCGCTGGTCGCTACTAGGTTCACATTTTCCCTGCTCCGAGAGCCTTATCGTAACTCCTCTTAAAGCTATGTATGGATCTTGCCTCCACTCCTTCACTCTCCCGATTGTTTCACTTCCTGACAACTCTAAGGCTGGAGTACTTCCTAACATCCGTATGACTCAAATGAGTTTTTAACTTCCAGTTGTGTGCCCTTGTTGCGTAGTTAGGGAGTTTGTGTGTAGTGAGGAAGTGTATTTAGTGAGGGTGATGGAGAAGTGAGGAATGAGAGAACACTCCTACATCAACAGTTGGGCTCAGCCAGGATAATCTTACACGCTTTTGCAGCAAGTACGTATATCCTAAGTGGCTGCACAGTGAGCCCACTGTTGGAGGGCAGGACGAGACTCGAGAAAGGTTGAGAGAAACGATATCGAGAAAAGTGAAAAATATACAAAGATTAAAGGAGAATTGCACAAAGAGAGAGAGAGAGAGAGAGAGAGAGAGTGAGGGAAGGGAGGAGGGGAAAAGGAGTTAGCTGAAGTGTAATTTATTTTGTCGAGTACTTAAGTTAGTCCTCTTGGGGCTCGAGTTAGGGGCTATCTTAGGCTTTAGTTAAGCTTCCCTGAACTCTACTTGGTGTTGTAAGCTCTGAGAAGTTATAAGCTGCCTGAATCTATATAGATTTTGTCTCTGGGGCTATAGTGAGGTTCCCTAGGGCTGGCTTTAACCTTCCTGGGGCAACACACCTGAGGATACATGCCTGGGGATACACACCTGGAGAAGTTAAGGGGATGGAGTTCGTGCTGGAATCATTATTGTATTTATGTAGGAAGCCCGAAACCCATAGGAATCATACAGCACCTACGGGGGGATGGAGGTTTGTTCTGGCTCCTTGGAGTAGGAGCCCTTAGGCATCAAAGTAACCACCCTCCCAGCTTGACGTGGGTGTTGACACACACACACACACACACACACACACACGCCTATTCAACAGGCCTAGTGTCTAATCGGCAGGTGCCTAGGACAAAATGGCAACTAATCCACACACGTGTGTGTGTGTGTGTGTGTGTGTCTCAACAACACCCATGTTAAGCTGGGAGGGTCCTTACTTTGATCCTGGTAAAGGGCTCTTGCTCCAAGGAGTCAGAATAAACTTCCATCGTTCAGTAAGTGTTGTATAACCCCTACGGGTTTCATATATAAATTATATAATATATATATATATATATATATATATATATATATATATATATATATATATATATATATATATATATATATATATATGAAATTAGTAATTTACTAAATATGCTTGAAAAACCACTAAAAACGTACAAAATTCTACAAAATATTTTGTCATAGTATACAACATAAAAGGATTTTTGCTCAAATTTTCCCCGCTGTTAAAAATTTTTGAAGTGTTTAGAAAATATGGAGATAAATTTTGCAGTATTTTGAGAGAGATGGGGAAGCTTTATTTATTTATTTATAAGTTAGGTGGAAGTGACGTTTAGTCGATGGAGGGATGAAACAGCGTAACCGTTGGTTTGGCTGTACTCAGGGCGAAATGTAGGTTAGATAAAATCTGTTTTGTGCCTTTTGTTTGCAAGGTATTTTAACCCGGAAATTATAGGAGGATGGTGTGTACAGCCGGTGGCTCCGCAGGTGTCGTGGGGAGCCGCTGGTTATGTACGTTAATGTAGACTTAGTTGACACACAACACTGATTCCGAAACTGTGGAGTGTGAAATGTTAACACAAATTACTTTTTTTCCTCAAAAGAGGCAACGTTTCGCTGTAAGCCGTAAGGGAAGAAAGGTTTATTGGAGTAACGTTTCGCTCTTGCATCTTAATTCAAAATTCCAAGAATCTTTCCTCTGAGCGAGAGGTTGGCCTAATAACAGCCTATATTTTTTTGTACTCGCCTGTTTGTAGTTGCAGGAGCTGAGTCATAGCTCTTGGCCCCGCCTCTTCACTGATCGTTACTAAATCACTCTCCCTGCTCCACGAGCTTATGAAACCTCGTCTTAAAACTGTGTGGTTCCTGCCTCCACTACGTCACTTTCCAGACCGTTCCAGTTCCTGGCAACTCTGACTGAAGAAATACTTCTTAACATCGTGTGCATGCGTGCGTGCGTGCGTGTGTGCGTGTGCATGCGAGTGTTCACAGTAGCAACTCATCTTCATAGCAAGAAATGCTTAATAGATTGTGAAAGGAGCGAAACTATTTAAGAACATTACCTCAGACCAGGTCAGGACTTTCACCTACACACTGCATCAAAGTACATAGTACTCTACCACCCAGCCAACACATAAGTCAGAGATGATGTATGCAAAGAATTTCACTCGGTTTCGCGATTTGTTAAGCATGCGGCAGGATGAGTTGAAATACCAACAAGGAAAAACTGAGTTGGTAAATTACTTTAGTATGTAGCACTATAGGAGAGGCAGCAGTAGCATTATGGGTGAGGCTGTAGTAGCACTATGCGAGGCGAGGCTGTAGTAGCACTATAATAAGCGAGGCAGTAGTAGCACTATAATAGGCGAGGCCGTAGTAGCACTATAATAGGCGAGGCTGTA
>NC_091319.1:9438201-9503201 GCF_038502225.1 Cherax quadricarinatus | reverse complement strand
AATAGTTGTCTTTATATCAAAACATTGGATTATTATTTTTATAATCAAGGGGGAAGCGCTAAACCCGGAGGATTATACAGCGCCTAGGGGGGATGTGGAAGGCATTCAGGCTTAATTTGGGGAACTGGAGCACAGATCCAATTCCCTAAATCAAGAGCCCCTCACCAACATCAAGGAACCTTCCTTGAGGGGATCAAAACAATGGAGGAATATTTTGAACTGTTAAGCATTGTAAGTTCTGCAGGATGGCAGGTGCTACCCTAATATTCTAATGGTAATCATAACCATGATTTTTAAAGAGGTAAGCCAGCGGAAGGCCTCGGTCAGATGACCGAAAGCTCTAGCTGTGGGTCATCATATGACTAAGACCTGCTTCAAGAAACACTTGTCCTGTTTCCTGACAGACTTTATACCAATGCTTCCGGCATGTCTGTTAGTGTTTGGGTTACTTGACGGCATCCAGAGGTCTGTTCTCCCTACTGTTGCTTATTGATGGAGCTGCGGCCTGTAGATAGAGCATCCAGGGTTCTGCTCCTTCTGCTGTTGCCTGTCAGAGTATTTAGTCTCTCTCTCTCTCTCTCTCTCTCTCTCTCTCTCTCTCTCTCTCTCTCACACACACAACTTTGCCTTGCAACGGAAGCTCACTGTGTGGACTCCTACAAAGTTGTTGGGTTCGATTTTCCCTGTTGCTGCAAAGTTCAGCTTCTCTCCCTATTTATCTTAAGTTGGGCCAGCTGCTAGAGTTCCCCCTATTTAACCCTTATCAGTAAGGTCGTGTATCCTCCAGTACGACACCGCAAGAACGACCCTCAAGTACTACACCATAAGAGAGATTCTCAACAGCCAGTACCATCCGGGTCACAAACCAGGTACAGCACCCTGGTGATTAAATTGCCTCCTTAATTGTGTTTTCTGTATTTTGTTTCGTTAGTGAAGCGGAGAGTCTCGCTAACCTCTCATAATGTAGAGAGAGAGAGATGGTCTTGCTTTCTATGTGAAAGTAGAGTTTTGTAACTCATAGTAAGGGGAATATACTAGCTATTTGTAAGTTGAGGGAGAAACGGCAGATACAGGGGTGAAAGATTACGATGGAGAGAGAAAGGATGAAATAGGAAATGAGGAAGAGTGGGAGAAAGGATGGATGTGAGAAATGGAGGAAGAGGTTTGAGGGAGAATGAAAGAGGGAGAAAGAAATAGTGAAAAAGTCTTCGTTCTTTGTATATCCCTCTCATTTTGTTACCTCCCATTTCCCCATCATTCTGGCTCCTTCCCTGTAAAATGTATTTTTAACGTAGTCATGTTGCCTCTGCTTGCCTTGTCTTCTAAAGTCAAGTTCACTTCCATTCTTGTCTCACCAGCCAGCGATCTCTGCTGAGCGTGACTGTTCAGTTGCAGTTCTTCATAATTTTTCTTGCCTTTTGACGCCTCTAAGGTGTGGGACGATGATCCTGACAGAAGCTGAATGTAAGGCCCGGAAATGCATTTTCTCGAAATTTCTGGTGACATTTCTAATGTTCGCTACTCTGGTGTGCAGCTCAAGGTACACACACAAGCTACGGAACAAACTTTTATTGGGACAACATTTCGCTATTATGGATTAAGACACATGTGTGGCAGTTGGGTATTTTTATTGATGAAACATTACGCCTACACAGTAGGCTTCTTCAGTCAAATACAGAGGCAGCAGCAGTAGTGGTAGTGAAATAAAGATGTGATGAGTCCAGCAGTCAAGATACAAAACTGTTGTACATGTCTTAATCCCCAATCCAATATCTCGCTCAGTGACTCTATAAAGCTCTAGTCTAGACAGAGCGAAGCGTTGTCCTGATCAAACTTTTGTTTTTTTTTTCGTCAATTTATCATTCTCTTTAAACTTGTGGACAATACATAGTTTCATGCGAGGTACGAACGCCTCCTGGTTTTATTTTTCTTGTGATTCTCTCTCTCTCTCTCTCTCTCTCTCTCTCTCTCTCTCTCTCTCTCTCTCTCTCTCTCTCTCTCTCTCTCTCTCTCTCTCTCTCTCTCAATTTCTCGTCTATTTTTCATATTCTCATTGTTGTGTACACTTCAGAAAATAATTTTAAAAGACATAATTTTTTATTTTTTATTTTATGTATTATAAAAGAAAAAGACAAATATAATTGTATGAAGGTAATAAAAAAAGTTTTGTTTGTACGTTAGTATATATATATATATATATATATATATATATATATATATATATATATATATATATATATAAATTAGTTTCAGGTTTGCAAAAATATTAATACAATATATAGTTTATTTAAATTGGGCATTATTTATGTAGATGTTTACAGTTTCCTGATAGTTTCACATTCCTTGTGTTATGGTAATTCAAAAATATTTTTCATGGCGGCAGATACATTCGCTGAGTAAACATTGTGATTTTTTTTTCCCATTGCAGAAAGTGAAGTATGTGGCAGCCCCTTCCAACGAGGAGAGTTGCCTGGATCTGCAGAAGGAACGCAGAGACCTGGTGAGTATTGCGCTTCTGTCTCTCTCTCTCTCTCTCTCTAGATATTATATATATATATATATATATATATATATATATATATATATATATATATATATATATATATATATATGTGTGTGTGTGTGTGTGTGTGTGACGAATAGGTAAAACTTTCGATTTAACTTAAATAGCAACGCTCTTCTTTCTGAATAAGGCAAGAGAAAATTTGTGTATGCAATAATTTCGCAAAAATTATTCTGAACCTAACGAAAAAAATATGTATGTCAATGTATTTTTCTTAAATTATTGTAATCTTACCTAAAATATATTTAGTTGCATTAATCTAAATTAAATTGCGTTTGTTATAATAAGGTTAAGGAAGGCTTTTTCTAAGGTTCTTTTGGTACAAAATTATTAATTTTTACATTAAAATAAATAAAAATATATCTTTAAATGTATAAGAGAATTTTTTGGAATGGACTTAATTTTAAATGAATTCTTGCTAACTGACCAGTTTTATGTATTCGGCACTATATATATATATATATATATATATATATATATATATATATATATATATATATATATATATATATATATATATATACATTTGCCTTCTTGTCAGCCCCTCCTCCCTATTCCTCCCAGAGACCAGTGTAGAAAGGAGGAGGGAGAGAAGGTGCCAGTAAAGATTAATGAGCGTGGTTGAGTAGCGGCTGGGAGACAGCATGTTGGTGAGACGTAACTGGTATTGACACTGTGTGATGAAGAGGCAGCTGCTGCCGTATGTTGAGAAGGGGGGGAGAGAGGGTAGTGGAGAGTTAAGATAAAAATAGATGTAATAAAGGGGTAAGTAGGGGAAATGCAGCTTGAATAAAAGGAAGAGATGAGAGAACAGATGGTTAGTTGGAGGCAAAGGGTGGAAACTAAAGATAGAGGGAGGAAACAAAGGATAAGAGAAGAAACTGAAGCTGTGAGTGGTAAAAAAAAAAAGCGAGTGAAAGCGGTAAGTTAACACAGTGAATACACACTTCATTCTTTCTCCTTAATTACCTCGTAATTAGTGATTACGAGGGAGATATAACAAAGTATGATTGAATGTGTGTATGCGTGAGCGCACGCGCGCGCGCTTAATGCATATCCACCCTCCTAAACTTCCCAGCGCTGAAATCACCCCATGCTAATTTAGAGTTTTTGGCGATCCGTGCGCTCAGGCGCCACAGACCAAGAGCTAGAGCTCTTCTCCGTGCCCTCAAGGGAAGGTTACTTGATGCCACTTAAGGGAGGGAGGATTGAACCCATTCCTCAGGCGCTGTGACCTATACGGGTTTATCGCTTTCCCATGATTATTGTATTATAGTACCGCAATAATAATGATATAAAAAATAATAGTAATACTAAATTAATAATATTATCCACTGGGTGCGTTATTTTCCTTGTATATTTAACTGTTCCCGTAACATCACTATAATAATATAGGAAGAATATTGACAAAAGTAATATTGCGTTTCACGGAGAGTGAACTCAAAAAAAAAAAAATTATTTTTTGATCAGCCTGTGAACTATATTAAAAAACAAATATGAACTCATTAAACGTCGTCAGGTAATATTTTTGCACGCAGCTTGTTCATCAAAATAATTAACTGCGTTCAATGACTCGTTTATGAACACAGGTGTAATTAGATTCATTTTTTTTTTCGGGTGTTGATAGGAGGAGGAAGGGTGTTGTGTTTTTGTAGTATTTTTGTCTGTTTTTTTTTCTCTTTCAACATCTGTCCGTGTAAACTTTTGACATCTGTCAGTGGACGTTTGACACCTGTCAGTGAACTTTTTATAAGCTGTCAGTGAAATTTCAATACCTGTCGGTGTACCCTCGATACCTGTCTGCGAGTCTTCACTGCCTGTCAGTGAAGCCTCAGCACCTGTCAGCGAAATTCTAACACCTGCAAGTGAAAATAACATCTGCTAGTGTATATTTTACGCCTGTCATTGAACCCTTAACACCTGCCACTATAATGATGTATTAGACACGTGTGCAACACTTTGGTATCTTTATTGAGGAAACGTTTCACCACGCAGTGGCTTCATCAGTCGTATACAAAGAAGAATGGTGAAGATCAGAAGGAGTTTGAGGTAATCAGTCCTTGAGCCTGGAGTCGATGTAATCATTTATGTCCACTGTGAAATCGCCTCCTACTGCTTCCTCACCTTTTTACAGTATATAAGCAGCTTCTCGCATATGCTGTATTCTTTTCAAGATTGATGGAGTTATTACATCGACCCGAGGCTGAGGGACTGATTATCTCAAACTCCTTCTGATCTTCACCATTCTTTTTTGTATAGGACTGATGAAGCCACTGTGTTGCGAAATTTTCCTCAATACAGATACCAAAGTGCTGCACATGTCTAATTCAACTTGAAGGTCTCTGAACCATTTATCAGTACACCTGTCACTATCCTTAACTCCTGTCAGTCCTCTCTCTCTCTCTCTCTCTCTCTCTCTCTCTCTCTCTCTCTCTCTCTCTCTCTCTCTCTCTCTCTCTCTCTCTCTCTCACACACACACACACACACACACACACACACACACACACACACAGTCCCAGCTGTGGCATAAATCTGTCACCTTGTTACGCAGTCCTCAACTTCACCTCTCTCCGGTTCCCACCTCAAAAAATGACCAGTTTGACCAGATGTTTACCAGGTTTCTGTTGTCATTCTCTTCCGGAGGGTCGAGTTTACAAGGAGTTTGTGTCCGGAACTTTTAAGGAAACGGCCTTTTGTGCCTCCTCCTTCTTTGTTCTCATCTTTTTCATATTCCTGTTCGTCCTTGTCATCTCATCGCCTCCTCCCCTTTCTATATATTTTTCTCTCTCCTTACTCTTTCCCCGCCTCCACTTTCTCCACGCTTGCTACTCCCCTTCCTTCTCTTTCCTCTTCCACCACTTCATCTATTCTTCCTTGCCTCATCTAACTTCTCGCCTCTTCGTTTTCCTCTTCGCCTACTGGACTGTTCTTCGCCTCCTCCTCCTCCTCCTCCTCCTCCTCTTCTTCCTCCGTCCCTACATCTCCTCCATTTCCTCCACCGGCCCATAATTTCGAAACTTGTCGAAAAAATCGCCGCTTTTGTCTAAAATTGGAAACGTTTAGGTGATTCCTGAGTGTGTTGACGCCTGCGCTGGGCAGGGACTGAGGGAGGGATTCTTGGAGAATGGGGAATTGTTGGGGATTGTTAAAGATTGTTGGGAATGAAAATTGTTGGGGATTTTTAAAGATTGTTGGGAATGGAAATTGCTGGGGACTGAGGTGAGTATCAACAGTAAATTTCATCATAGTGAAATATATATTTTTTCGTTTAATTCAGAATGATTTTTGCGAAATTATTGCATAGACAAATTTTCACTTGTCCTATTCGGCAAGACGTGCGTTACTATTTAAGCCGAAATCGCAAGTTTTACTTATTCGGCACGACATATACATGTATATGTATTATACACTCACTCACCTAGTAATATTTAATATAACCATTTTTCATCGTCTTGAACACACAGCAGCAACACACACGTCATGTCAGTGTCACTGAGGCGGGTCAGTTCAGGTCGGGCACAATGCCACCCCGTCAGCGAGAGCCATAGTGGCACTCCGTCAGCGACAGGCATAGTGCTACTCCTACTAATGGAACGCGCTAACAATACGTTATCCCTGATGCCATAATAGGTCAGTTCTAATCAACTGGTCATTTGCATTAAGTAATTTATTTTATGCATACTCGTTTGAAGTCAAATTATATATATATATATATATATATATATATATATATATATATATATATATATATATATATATATATACATATATATATGTCGTGCCGAATATGTAAAACTGGTCAATTAGCAAGAACTCATTTAAAATTAAGTCCTTTCTAAAATTTTCTCTTATACGTTTAAAGATATATTTTTTTCATTAATGTTAATGTAAAAATTTTTAATTTTGCTCCAAAAGAAACTTAGAAAACTTGCCTAACCTTATTATAACAAGAACAATTTATTTTAGCCTAACCCAACTAAATATATTTTAGATTTGTTTACAATAATTTAATACTAAATAAACATAGTGACATACATTTTTTTCGTTAGGTTCAGAATGATTTTTGGCGAAATTATTGCATACACAAATTTTCGCTTGTTCTATATGGCAAGATGAGCGTTGCTATTTAAGCCAAGATCGCAAGTTCTGCCTATTCGGCACGATATATATATATATATATTATATATATAATATATAATATATATATATAATATATACATAATATATTATATATATATATATATATAATATATATATATATGTATATATATATATATATATATATATATAATGTCGTGCCGAATATGTAAAACTGGTCAATTAGCAAGAACTCATAAAAAATTAAGTTCTTTCTGAAATTTTCTCTTATACATTTAAAGATATATTTTTTCAATAATGTTAATGTAAAAATTTTTAATTTTGCACCAAAAGAATCTTAGAAAACTTACCTAACCTTATTATAACAAGAACAATTTATTTTAGCCTAACCCAACTAAATATATTTTAGATTTGTTTACAATAATTTAATACTAAACAAACACAGTGAAATAAAATTTTTTCGTTATGTTCAGAATGATTTTGGCGAAATTATTGCATACAGAAATTTTCACTTGTCTTATATGGCAAGATGAACGTTGCTATTTAAGCCAAGATCGCAAATTCTGTTTATTCGGCACGACATATATATATATATATATATATATATGTCGTGCCGAATATGTAAAACTGGTCAATTAGCAAGAACTCATTTAAAATTAAGTCCTTTCTAAAATTTTCTCTTATACGTTTAAAGATATATTTTTTTCATTAATGTTGATGTAAAAATTTATAATTTTGCACCAAAAGGAACTTAGAAAACTTACCTAACCTTATTATAACAAGTGCAATTTATTTTAGCCTAACCCAACTAAATATATTTTAGATTTGTCTACAATAATTTAATACTAAACAAATACAGTGAAATATATTTTTTGCGTTAGGTTTAGAATGATTTTGGCAAAATTATTGCATACACAAATTTTCGCTTGTCCTATATGGCAAGATGAGCGTTGCTATTTAAGCCAAGATCGCAAGTTCTGCCTATTCGGCACGACATATATATATATATATATATATATATATATATATATATATATATATAATATATATATATATATGTCGTGCCGAATATGCAGAACTTGCGATCTTGGCTTAAATAGCAACGTTCATCTTGCCATACAGGACAAGTGAGAATTTGTGTATGCAATAATTTCGCCAAAATCATTCTGAACCTAACGAAAAAAATACATTTCACTGTGTTTGTTTAGTATTAAATTACTGTAAACAAATCAAAAATATATTTAGTTGAGTTAGGCTAAAATAAATTGTTCTTGTTACAATAAGGTTAGGTAAGTTTTCTAAGTTTCTTTTGGTGCAAAATTAAATTTTTTTACATTAACATTAATGAAAAAATATATCTTTAAACGTATAAGAGAAAATTGTAGAAAGGTCTTAATTTTAAAGGAGTTCTTGCTAATTGACCAGTTTTACATATTCGGCACGACATATATATATATATATATATATATATATATATATATATATATATATATATATATATATATATATATATATATATATATATATATATATATATATATATTATATATATATATATATTTCACACACATTCACTCTTTCCCTCCCTCCCCCTCTCCAATATTCCGGCTGAAGTTCTTGTATTTCCTTTGTGATTGGGAAAACCACACCTGGGGAAGGGAGGGGAGGATGGAAGGGACGGAGGAGTGGATGGGTGGGCAGGGAATGTTATTTTTATTAATATGCTCAGTAATATTATTTGTTCCTAATGTTTGTGATCGTTGAGTAAGAGGGTCAGCTGTTGCTGCGGCAGCAGCAGCAGCGTACGGCTTCTCTTTAAGAGTCACAAACAACAAATAAATGTAAACCATAGAAATATCGCAGCCAGCCAGGATTCGATCCTAGCCTTACACTCGTGGAGCTGGTAGTCAGAATTCGAATCCTTGGAGTGATCTGAACTGTGCTCAGACCTCTCCAACACAATTTTCCTCAAAGATTTGTTAAATTATACCGTGAATTAAGGAAATATGCTAGACTTCACCTTACGAAACAGACAAAGCAAATGCGATAGTAATTATGGAGGAGGTAGATTATTGTGGAAAAATGAACATGTTATTAGCAGACGGGGGAACTTGAGTGTTTGTTGACGCAGCTGTACGAGGATCACCTATCAAATATGACCGAGTGATTGTCTCGTAATATCACGCTGTTTGAATGTCTGTTTTACACACATGTATACATACGTACACACACACAAACGCACACATAACTACATACAAGGATACTTACTCTAAACATTATTATTATTATTATTATTATTATTATTATTATTATTATATTATTGACCATTGTGGATTTAGCGCTTAATTTTGATTGTAATAATACTATTATTTCGTATCTACTTTTGAAACTGTGTATGAATCTTCATTTTTTAATTTATCACCAAAGCAGTTACTTCCTGACAGCTTCCAAAAGAACTTGTCCACAGCTACTGGGGCTGGATATTGTGTGCGCGTTTACTCACAGATTTGAAGTCGGGTATTTATTTTTGTGGGGATCGATCGACTCAGTTTTTGCTCCTGCGTCTGAAGCCACGTCTACCGGCATTGGAAAATGAGTGACAGATGCAGAACAAAGCAGTCCTTTATTGACAACGTTTCGTCCACACATTGAGCTTATCAAGTCACAAGCAGATCTACCAGGGTAGAGAGGACGTGCCTATATATAAGAAGTGTAATGACGTGAAGAGTCAGTTGAGGAATGTTGATGTTGGCAGCTGAGAATAGGCTGAATTTGAGAAAGACCCACCTGGTATGGGCCAGTAGTCCCTCTGCAATGTTCCTCCAGGTTATGACCTGTTGCTATGTAGGATAACGATGAAGTTTCCTGCCGATAGGTTCAGCTATGTTATAGAAGTAGTTGTTTTAGTTTTGTTGGATATACAGATGAGTGATGATTGCAGAGATCCTGCGTCTCTGGGCGTCTTCTCTCCTGGCGTTGAGCGTAAAAGGTTGTTAATGGCCAGTTCTCTGAGCATTGTCATCTCTCTCTCTCTCTCTCTCTCTCTCTCTCTCTCTGTTCCTCCCTTCCCTTCCCTCCCTCTCGGTTCCTCCCTTCCCTCCCTCTCGGTTCCTCCCGTCCCTTCCCTCCCTCTCTATCCCTTTTTTTTCCCTCCCTAATTCCCTCCCTCTTTGTTTTTATATATCCTTCAATCTATTTCGCTCCCTCTTTTCACCCTCCATATTTTCCCTCTTTCTCTCCATCCCTCCATCCCCTTTCTCTACCCCTCTCTCTCCCTTTCTCCACTCCTCTCTCTTCCACTCTCTGCAGCAATCACTAGATCACAGGCTATAACAGGAAAGGAAGAATATGGATGAGGAAGAGAAGCAAGGAACGTGTAGGGGAGGAAATTGGATGTTTGGGATAGGGAGAGGGTGGCCAACTGTTGCCCTGGGTGGTTTTAAACTTCTAAATTGATATGGAAGGTAAAAGAGAGATATTAAAAAAATAACAAGTAGAGAAAAAATGAGCAATAACGAGAGAGAGAGAGAGAGAGAGAGAGAGAGAGAGAGAGAGAGAGAGAGAGAGAGAGAGATACTTGTACAACCTAAGGTGCCAATCCATTGAAATTATGTGGTAAGAAACCTCTCCAGCCAACCCACTGAGCTGCCTTACAGATGGCACTGTGCCAACCCACCCACTTGTGATTTGTACAGCACCATAACTATGGGTTGTACAACACTATAACCATGATTTGTACACCTTAATTATAATTTGTACAGCACCATAACCATAGTTTGTACAGCACAATAACTATTTGTTCTTTTCTATAGCAATTGTACAGCTTCATATCGATAGTTTATACAGCACCATAACTGTTTGTACAGCACCGTAAGTGTTTGTGCAGCACCCTAACCATAATTCGTACATCATTGGGTCCGTGTGACTTGGAAAGTGATATTAGTGTTCATTCTCAAGCTACCAGGGGTGTGTATGTGTGTGTGTCTGTGTGTGTGTGTGTGTGTGTGTGTGTCTGTGTGTGTGTGTCTGTGTATTAGCTACGAAAAGCCAGCTCATCGTAAACCTTCTCTCTTTGCTTCCTAATCTACCATCACCACCATTAATACTACTACCACCAATACCACTACAACCAGTGCTACTACATCCATCACTATTACCAATACCAGTACTACCGCTAGCACCACCGATACTACTACCACTACCACCACCACTAACAACAGCAGCTCACTAGCCACACCTCATCTCTACCATAGCATTGATCTGTTTACGAGAGCTCCAAAACCAGTGATGAACCATCCTCGTGTTGCGTCTACTGCGTCCTCTCTCTCTCTCTCTCTCTCTCTCTCTCTCTCTCTCTCTCTCTCTCTCTCTCTCTCTCTCTCTCTCTCTCTCTCTCTCTCTCTCTCTCGCTCGCTCGCTCTCTTTTTCTTTCTCTAAGAGGTTATTCATTTGAGTCAACAGGATCTTGATTTATGTGAAGTGTCGTTAATGAATTTGGTTATAATTGTTTTCGTTGTTGGTTATGTTGTGGTTGTTACCGTTGTGGTTGTTGAGGTTCTTGGTGGTGTGGTTCTTGGAGGTATTGTGGTTAGCGGTGTAGGGATTTTTGGCTGTGTTATGGTTACTATTACAAAACGCCACATCTCTTAGCATAGATATCTCCAGTTTTGTAACAGGTTGTTAGTGATAATTCTAGTCCAGTTTTCCTGTATCACATGGGGCTTCTCAGTAGCGCTTTGGAATTACAACTGGACAAATATAGACTTAGTAAAAATTGAGAACTTGAATAACAAAAAGGTGTCTAGGTGGAATCATATTTACAATATACGTAACCTTAATACTTATGGAGATAAGTTCCTACACAACTCAGGGTGTTTAGCATCATCCCGTCCCTGTCCCCCTCGGCTCCCTCACTCTCTTGTGTTAGTGCTGCTTGTAAATGGTCCAAGTCTGACTGAAACGTCGGTATAAGCTTCTGTGTGTGTATATATATATGAAGAAAGTTAAGACACTTGTGCAACATCTGGTTATCTTTATTGTAAACGTTTCGCCATCCAGTGGCTTTATCAATACAAATTCTTGGATTCTTTTGTATATAGTTCTTCTGTTTTCTAATTATGTCCAAGAATTTGTATTGATAAAGCCACTGGATGGCGAAACGTTTACAATAAAGATAACCAGATGTTGCACAAGTGTCTTAACTTTCATCTTGTCGGTATTGTATACCTGTCTTGCATATATATATATATATATATATATATATATATATATATATATATATATATATATATATTATATATATATATATTATATATATATATATATATATATATATATATTATATATATATAACAGGGATATCTTGCTACTCCTACTTACACTTTGGTCACACTTCACAGACACGCACATGCATATATATATATACATACATCTAGGTTTTTCTCCTTTTTCTAAATAGCTCTTGTTCTTTTTTATTTCTTCTATTGTCCATGGGGAAGTGGAAAAGAATCTTTCCTCCGTAAGCCATGCGTGTCGTATGAGGCGACTAAAATGCCGGGAGCAATGGGCTAGTAACCCCTTCTCCTGTATACATTTACTAAAAAAGAGAAGAAGAAAAACTTTATAAAACTGGGATGCTTAAATGTGCGTGGATGTAGTGCGGATGACAAGAAACAGATGATTGCTGATGTTATGAATGAAAAGAAGTTGGATGTCCTGGCTCTAAGCGAAACAAAGCTGAAGGGGGTAGGAGAGTTTCAGTGGGGGGAAATAAATGGGATTAAATCTGGAGTATCTGAGAGAGTTAGAGCAAAGGAAGGGGTAGCAGTAATGTTAAATGATCAGTTATGGAAGGAGAAAAGAGAATATGAATGTGTAAATTCAAGAATTATGTGGATTAAAGTAAAGGTTGGATGCGAGAAGTGGGTCATAATAAGCGTGTATGCACCTGGAGAAGAGAGGAATGCAGAGGAGAGAGAGAGATTTTGGGAGATGTTAAGTGAATGTATAGGAGCCTTTGAACCAAGTGAGAGAGTAATTGTGGTAGGGGACCTGAATGCTAAAGTAGGAGAAACTTTTAGAGAGGGTGTGGTAGGTAAGTTTGGGGTGCCAGGTGTAAATGATAATGGGAGCCCTTTGATTGAACTTTGTATAGAAAGGGGTTTAGTTATAGGTAATACATATTTTAAGAAAAAGAGGATAAATAAGTATACACGATATGATGTAGGGCGAAATGACAGTAGTTTGTTGGATTATGTATTGGTAGATAAAAGACTGTTGAGTAGACTTCAGGATGTACATGTTTATAGAGGGGCCACAGATATATCAGATCACTTTCTAGTTGTAGCTACACTGAGAGTAAAAGGTAGATGGGATACAAGGAGAATAGAAGCATCAGGGAAGAGAGAGGTGAAGGTTTATAAACTAAAAGAGGAGGCAGTTAGGGTAAGATATAAACAGCTATTGGAGGATAGATGGGCTAATGAGAGCATAGGCAATGGGGTCGAAGAGGTATGGGGTAGGTTTAAAAATGTAGTGTTAGAGTGTTCAGCAGAAGTTTGTGGTTACAGGAAAGTGGGTGCAGGAGGGAAGAGGAGCGATTGGTGGAATGATGATGTAAAGAGAGTAGTAAGGGAGAAAAAGTTAGCATATGAGAAGTTTTTACAAAGTAGAAGTGATGCAAGGAGGGAAGAGTATATGGAGAAAAAGAGAGAGGTTAAGAGAGTGGTGAAGCAATGTAAAAAGAGAGCAAATGAGAGAGTGGGTGAGATGTTATCAACAAATTTTGTTGAAAATATGAAAAAGTTTTGGAGTGGAATTAACAAGTTAAGAAAGCCTAGAGAACAAATTGATTTGTCAGTTAAAAATAGGAGAGGAGAGTTATTAAATGGAGAGTTAGAGGTATTGGGAAGATGGAGGGAATATTTTGAGGAATTGTTAAATGTTGATGAAGATAGGGAAGCTGTGATTTCGTGTATAGGGCAAGGAGGAATAACATCTTGTAGGAGTGAGGAAGAGCCAGTTGTGAGTGTGGGGGAAGTTCGTGAGGCAGTAGGTAAAATGAAAGGGGGTAAGGCAGCCGGGATTGATGGGATAAAGATAGAAATGTTAAAAGCAGGTGGGGATATAGTTTTGGAGTGGTTGGTGCAATTATTTAATAAATGTATGGAAGAGGGTAAGGTACCTAGTGATTGGCAGAGAGCATGCATAGTTCCTTTGTATAAAGGCAAAGGGGATAAAAGAGAGTGCAAAAGTTATAGGGGGATAAGTCTGTTGAGTGTACCTGGTAAAGTGTATGGTAGAGTTATAATTGAAAGAATTAAGAGTAAGACGGAGAATAGGATAACAGATGAACAAGGAGGCTTTAGGAAAGGTAGGGGGTGTGTGGACCAGGTGTTTACAGTGAAACATATAAGTGAACAGTATTTAGATAAGGCTAAAGAGGTCTTTGTGGCATTTATGGATTTGGAAAAGGCGTATGACAGGGTGGATAGGGGGGCAATGTGGCAGATGTTGCAAGTGTATGGTGTAGGAGGTAGGTTACTGAAAGCAGTGAAGAGTTTTTACGAGGATAGTGAGGCTCAAGTTAGAGTATGTAGGAAAGAGGGAATTTTTTTCCCAGTAAAAGTAGGCCTTAGACAAGGCTGTGTGATGTCACCGTGGTTGTTTAATATATTTATAGATGGGGTTGTAAGAGAAGTAAACGCGAGGGTCTTGGCAAGAGGCGTGGAGTTAAAAGATAAAGAATCACACACAAAGTGGGAGTTGTCACAGCTGCTCTTTGCTGATGACACTGTGCTTTTGGGAGATTCTGAAGAGAAGCTGCAGAGATTGGTGGATGAATTTGGTAGGGTGTGCAAAAGAAGAAAATTAAAGGTGAATACAGGAAAGAGTAAGGTTATGAGGATAACAAAAAGATTAGGTGATGAAAGATTGAATATCAGATTGGAGGGAGAGAGTATGGAGGAGGTGAACGTATTCAGATATTTGGGAGTGGACGTGTCAGCGGATGGGTCTATGAAAGATGAGGTGAATCATAGAATTGATGAGGGAAAAAGAGTGAGTGGTGCACTTAGGAGTCTGTGGAGACAAAGAACTTTGTCCTTAGAGGCAAAGAGGGGAATGTATGAGAGTATAGTTTTACCAACGCTCTTATATGGGTGTGAAGCGTGGGTGATGAATGTTGCAGCGAGGAGAAGGCTGGAGGCAGTGGAGATGTCATGTCTGAGGGCAATGTGTGGTGTGAATATAATGCAGAGAATTCGTAGTTTGGAAGTTAGGAGGAGGTGCGGGATTACCAAAACTGTTATCCAGAGGGCTGAGGAAGGGTTGTTGAGGTGGTTCGGACATGTAGAGAGAATGGAGTGAAACAGAATGACTTCAAGAGTGTATCAGTCTGTAGTGGAAGGAAGGCGGGGTAGGGGTCGGCCTAGGAAGGGTTGGAGGGAGGGGGTAAAGGAGGTTTTGTGTGCGAGGGGCTTGGACTTCCAGCAGGCATGCGTGAGCGTGTTTGATAGGAGTGAATGGAGACAAATGGTTTTTAATACTTGACGTGCTGTTGGAGTGTGAGCAAAGTAACATTTATGAAGGGATTCAGGGAAACCGGCAGGCCGGACTTGAGTCCTGGAGATGGGAAGTACAGTGCCTGCACTCTGAAGGAGGGGTGTTAATGTTGCAGTTTAAAAACTGTAGTGTAAAGCACCCTTCTGGCAAGACAGTGATGGAGTGAATGATGGTGAAAGTTTTTCTTTTTCAGGCCACCCTGCCTTGGTGGGAATCGGCCAGTGTGATAATAAATATATATATATATATATATATACACACACACACACATACACACACACACATGCACACACACATATACAACAGGCCTAGTGTCTAATCGACATGTGCCTAGGACAAAATGGTAACTAACACACACACACAGAATGTAACTGACCAAAACAGTCCCTTGATAAACTGACTTCTTACCCATAGTTAGTTAGTTTAATATGTTTATTATGCACCCCATACCCATCCTGTGGGCGGTAGTCAAAAGATTATAGAGGTACATAATTGGTCCAGGGACTGGACTCCAAAGTTTTGATAGCTGAGCAAGTTACAGAGGTAATGAACTCACAATTTACAAAGGTAATGAACTCACAATTTACAAAGGTAATGAACTCCAGGTAGGTCTGGTGACAATCATGACAAGTTACAAAGGTATTTACAGATTACAGAGGTACGTAATGGGTCCAGGGACTGGGCCCCCAAAGTTTTGATAGCTGAACTAGGTACTTCTTCTTACCCATAGAGAGACAATATAACATGTTTCTAGAACAGTAGGATGACCAGTTCACCGATAATAATGCTAGAAACAGGCGTGAACAGCACAGCGTCAGGCAAGGGAGATCAAATAACGACCCTAACTGGGGACAGTCGGTAAGCCCTCCCCATAAGGCAAAAAAAAAAAACTCCCTTATTAATGAAACTGAGCTGTTCAACAGCCTCCCACCAGGTATAAGAGGAATTACCAGTAGAACCTTGGCTGCCTTCAAGAGGGAGCTGGACAGATACCTAAATTCGGTGCCGGATCAGCCGGGCTGTGGTTCGTATGTTCGACTACGTGCGGCCAGCAGTAACCACCTGGTTGATTAGGCCGGTCGTGGACCGGGCCGCGGGGGCGTTGATCCCCGAATGCCCTCCAGGTAGGTAGCAATTTCCAAACCCCGATTACGACGTTGAGTAGATGCCAGAACAAGGTAAGTCTCAAGAGTTCGACTCGGGACCTCCAGCATAGTCTCACGACATCCTCAGAAAACGTCAGAAATCACTATGAATATTGCTCTGTGAACAGAGTTGCATAGAGTTAAGAGATGTATGTTCCGGCTCACCAACGGAATGCTTTTGTGGTTGTTGGTGTAATTGTAATAAGGATTTTTGTGAATGTCGGTGCAATTTGGTGCCGGTGAGTTTGAAATCGGCATTTAGACATTTTTTTATTACTGCTGCATTGATTGTATAGGGGAATTAAAAGCTTTATATGTATTATACATCTGATATCCCTGTTGCCTGTAGAAAAGCAGCGAACACGGAACTCACTAGGTGCGAGAGCGCCTGTGCAACGTGGGAACTGCTAACTCTTCTGTACTTGACTGAAGAAACCTATTGCGTAGGCGAAACGCTTCGGAATAAAGATACTTAACTGTTGCACATATGTCTTAACTTATCAATACGGGAAAACACTCTCAAAGTTCTCACAATCTAAGTAGTCACTGTCCTGGTCGTGATTGCATTTGTTTTATTGTATTGTCTAAATGATAGCTAGTGGCGATATTTGCTTTATAGCATTGTCTCTTGCATTATTAATCCTACCTACCTATTCTGTCTTAATTAGAAAGATGCGATTTGTATTTTTTGAATTCTTCGTTCCTACCGTATCGAACTTGAGTAGTGTGTGTACTCGCCTATTTGTCCTCACCTGTTTGTGGTTGCAGGTGTCGAGTCTCAGCTCCTAGCCCCGTCTCTTCGCTGGTCGCTACTAGGTCCACTCTCCCCTTGCTCCATGAGTTTTATCGTACCTGTTCTTAAAGCTGTGCATAGATCCTGCCTCCACTACATCACTCTCCAGATTCTTACAACTCTGTGTGTGAACATTAAAATGGTATAAAATATCGACAGGTTGTTAGGTAAGACACATATGCAACAGTTAGGTATCTTTATTATGAAACGTTTCGCCTACACAGTAGGCTTCTTCAGTCAAGTACAGAAAAGTTGATAGAAGCAGAAGATACTTGAAGACGATGTAATCAGTCCATCACCCTTAAAGTTTTGAGGTGGTCAGTCCCTCAGTCTGGAGAAGAGCATTGTTCCGTTGTCCGAAACAATATGAAGTTGAAGTGACAGAATGGGGCCTTATATAGTGCCAGGAGGTGAGACGTAGGTTGCTTTGGGAGGGCAGGTCCCTCTCAAACCCAGCCGTTCTCACTAGTAGAGGTTGTTCATTCTGTCAGACACTGCAACACAAGGGTATCTTGGTACAGACCACTTCGACAACCTCTACTAGTGAGAACGGCTGGGTTTGAGAGGGACCTGCCCTCCCAAAGCAACCTACGTCTCACCTCCTGACACTATATAAGGCCCCATTCTGTCACTTCAACTTCATATTGTTTCGGACAACGGAACAATGCTCTTCTCCAGACTGAGGGACTGACCACCTCAAAACTTTAAGGGTGATGGACTGATTACATCGTCTTCAAGTATCTTCTGCTTCTATCAACTTTTCTGTACTTGACTGAAGAAGCCTACTGTGTAGGCGAAACGTTTCATAATAAAGATACCTAACTGTTGCATATGTGTCTTACCTAACAACTCTGTGTGTGTTTTAGCGATTGGCGAAGGGAGTGTCGAGCCTTCACCACTCATCCTTGCGTTAATATAACGTAAATAAACCATCCTTTTGCCAACTGGAACACTGTACTCACCTAATTGTACTCACCTAATTGTGGTTGCAGGGGTCGAGGCTCAGCTCCTGGCCCCGCCTCTTCACTGATCACTACTAGGTCCTCTCCCTCTCTGCTTCCTGAGCTATGTCATACCTCTTCTTAAAACTATGTATGGTTCCTGCCTCCACTACTTCACTTGCTAGGCTATTCCACTTCCTGACGACTCTATGACTGAAGAAGTACTTCCTAACGTCCCTGTGACTCGTCTGAGTCTTCAGCTTCCAATTGTGACCCCTTGTTTCTGTGTCCCCTCTCTGGAACATCCTGTCTCTGTCCACCTTGTCTATTCCCCGCAGTATCTTGTATGTCGTTATCATGTCTCCCCTGATCCTTCTGTCCTCCAGTGTCGTCAGTCCGATTTCCCTCAACCTTTCCTCGTACGACATTCCCCTGAGCTCTGGAACTAGCCTTGTTGCAAACCTTTGTACTTTCTCTAACTTCTTGACGTGCTTGACCAGGTGTGGGTTCCAGACTGGTGCTGCATACTGTGTGTGTGTGTGTGTGTGTGTGTGTGTGTGTGTGTGTGTGTGTGTGTGTGTGTGTGTGTGTGTGTGAGGCATGCTCAGGGCTGTCTCTCGTGTGTTAATCGTAGAGACCAACACGGGATATCAGCACCCAGTTGTCAGTCTCGTGTCTGGCGGCGGTAAACTACGATAATGCCACTAAAATGCAACCTAACCGGGGCGTAAATCTCTGTAAGAACTCACACTTGGATGGTATCTCAAGAAGTAATCAATACTCTTAAGATTTAAGTGCGTAGTTTAGCAGTACTACGAGATGTTGGACCTAATTCCTCTCTCTCTCTCTCTCTCTCTCTCTCTCTCTCTCTCTCTCTCTCTCTCTCTCTCTCTCTCTCTCTCTCTCTCTCTCTCGTGCCTTTACAGAATTAAGGAAGTAGATCACCACTTTCTCTTGTAGGTTTAGCTGGCGGGGATGTAGAAGGCAGTAGATAGTTTAGTGTAGGCGAAGTCGTCATACAGGTGCCACCTTGTGTAACCAAGTTACAACACGGTAGCAAGTGGTACAAGACACGGTACTGCCAGGGTGGGCAACCCTGTCGTCAGTCACCACAGGCGGAGAATTGGCCATAAAAGTGTGGCGAATTTGAGTACATACCCTTTAATATTTCACTTAACCCAATTTCTGAGATTATTTTTTTCACGTTGTTGCGAATTTCGCGTCTCAGTCGCCACATATGTGGCTAAATTTAAAAATAGGTAGCCTCACCTATGCTCAACTGGTTATAGAAAATACCACTGAAAAGGTAATGATAGTACGTGCAACATTTACTAGCATCATAAATTATAGAAAAAATGTAATATAAATTATAGAGAATAATTTAATATATAAAAAATTTCAGACATGATAATGCACAGTAAACGAACCATTAATAAAAGCGACCACAAAAAAAAGAAATGAAAAATTCCTTGTTATCATGTATTTGGGTTTTGATAACCCACGAGGCTGGAGCAGGAAACTGATTATTAGAAATTAGTATTAGGGGAGTTACTTAAAGAATAAAAGTCACAGTACCGGAACAATACACAAAAAATTGTGTCGGACCGAAACATCGTCATTAGTTTGTCACTTATGTGTGGGCTATTTGTGTAAGGAATATATATATATATATATATATATATATATATATATATATATATATATATATATATATATATATATATATATTATATTATATATAATATTTCAATCATTCATTCATTCCGATCACAGAAAACTGATGGAAGAGTCATTTTGTCGAGTTCATTTGATGAATTTAAAGACATATTAATGCTCTAGTATTTGCAGTTCTGTAAACTAATTAAGCACCTTTGATATTAGCGTTCTATGTCACAAATACAAGAGAGCTTTTATGCTTGTAAACACACACACACACACACAGGGACGAGAGAAGCCAAACTATAAAAGAGGGGACTACACAGGTATGAGGAAATTCCTGCATGAGGTACAGTGGGAAAGAGAACTGGTGGGAAAAATAGTGAATGAAAAGATGGAATACGTGACCACAAAATGCAAAGAGGCGGAGGAGAGGTTCGTACCTAAGAGCAACAGAATCAATGGGAAGACCAGAACGAGCCCTTGGTTTACCCAGAGGTGTAAAGAAGCCAAAACTAAGCGCTCTAGAGAATAGAAGAAGTATAGGAAAATAAGGAGAGTAGCTGAAGAACCAGAAATGAATATGTGTGGATAAGGAGGGAGGCCCAGCACAATACGAGAATGACAAAACATCGAAAGCCAAATAAGACCTAAAGCTGTTGTACAGGCACATCTGGAGGAAAACAACAGTCAAGGACTAGGTAATCAGGCTGAGGAAGGAAGGAGGGGAGATCACAAGAAACGAGAAAGAAGAATGTGAAGAGCTAAATACGAGATTTAAGGAAGTATTTGTCACTGGAGAGATTGGACTACAGTACACCGGAATGGTAGGGTACATCAACCGAGGAGGTGGTGAAGAGGCTGCTAAATGAGGTAGATACTTCAAAGGAGGTGGGACCAAACATCTCTTCGTGGGTCCTAAGAGAAGGAGCAGAGGAGGTGTGTGTGCCACTAACATCAATCAACACATTTATTGAAACAGGGCAGCTACCTGAGGTGTGGAAGACAGCCTATGTGTCCCCAGTCTTTAAGAAAGGGGACAGGCAGATAGCATTAAACTAGTGTTACTTACATATATAGCATGCAGAGTCATGGAGAAGCTTATCAGGAAAAGACTGATGAAGCACCTAGAAAGGAATGAGCTTATACACCATAACCAATACGGTTTCAGGGAGGGGAAATCCTGTGTCTCAAACCTACTAGAGTTTTATGACAAGGTGACAGAAGTAGGGCAGGAGAGAGAGAGGGGGCGGGTAGACTGCATTTTCTCGGATTGTAAGAAGGCTTGCGACACAGTTCCGCACAAGCGATGCTTGCAAAAGCTAGAGGGGAAGGCAGGAATAATAGGAAAGGCATTGCAATGGATCAGAGGATACCCGACATAAGGAAACAACGAGAAATAGTACGTGACGAGGTGTAAGAGTGGGCGCCGGTGACGAGCGGGATTCCACAACGGTCAGTCCTAGGGCGGCGTTGTTTTTGATAAATGTGAATGACATGACGGAAGGGATAGATACAGAAGTGTCCCTTTTTGCAGACGTTGTAAAGCTTGTGTGGGAAATTCAAGTGGATGAGGATCAGGTAGAACTAAAGGGATCTGCACAGGCTACAAGCCTATTCCAACAACTGGCTCCTGAAGTTTAACTCCACCAAGTGCCAAGTCATGAAGATTGGGAAAGGTCAAAGAAGATCGCAGACAGAGTAGAGGCTAGGCAGCCAAAGACTTCAAACCTCACTCGAGGAAAAGAATCTTGGAGTGAGTATAATATCGAGCACATCTGAGGCGCACATCAACTAAACTGCTGCAGCATATGGGCGCCTGACAAACCTAAGAATAGCGTTTCGGCACCTTAGCAAGGAATCTGTACACAGTGTACGTCAGACCCAAATTGGAGTATGCAGCACCGGTATGGAACCAACACCTGGTCTGTACACCGTGTACGTCAGACTCATATTGAAGTATGCAGCACCAGTATGGAACCCACACCTGGTCAAACACTTCAAGAAATTAGAGAAAGTACAATGGTTTGCAACAAGACTAGTCCCGGAGCTAGAAGGTATATCCTACTAGGAGAGGTTAAGGTAAATCGACCTGACGACACTGGAGGACAGGAGAGATAAGGGGACATGATAACGACATACAAAATACAGAGAGGAATTGAAAAGGTGGGCAGAGACGAGATGTTTCAGAGATGGGACACAGCAACAAGGCGTCACAACTCGAAGTTGAAGACTCGGAGGAGTCACGTGGATGTTAGGAAGTTTTTCTTCAGTCAGAGAGTTGTCAGGAAGTGGAATAATCTGGAGAGTGATGTAGTGGAGGCAGGATCCATAAACAGCTTTAAGAAGAGATACGATAAAACTCATGGAGCAGAGGGAGAGTGGCCCTATTAGCGACCAGCGAGGAGGGGCCAAGAGCTATGAATCGACATCTGCAACCACAACTAGGTGAGCACGTAAAGAACAACCCCACTCGTACAGATACCACTGTCAGGCTCTCTTATTACCTAATTTATCAGTGAAGCCAAAACATGGGTTCATGTGCCCACACACTAATTCAACGCCCACAGCTACATGTTCATCCCTTCTTCCTTATGCCCACAGCTACAGCATGTCCATTACTTCTTCCTTACGCCCACAGCTACAGCATGTCCATTACTTCTTCCTTACACCCACAGCTACAGCATGTCCATTACTTCTTCCTTACACCCACAGCTACAGCATGTCCATTACTTCTTCCTCACGCCCTTAACTCAGGTTCCATCCTCTACACACTCCTCCGTCCCATCCAGTTTGCCCAGTGTCACTTTCTCTCCCACTAGGTTTAAAACGTGCCCATTTTTACCTACCCACGCCAACACCATGCCCCTGTCTCTCACTAGGTCGCCCTGTTTCTGCCTACCCACGCCTACATTATCCTCTCTCTCTTTTTTTTTTTACACAGGGTTTGACAAGGTTAAGGATCCCTAGCTTTATTGACAAGCTATTTACAGGTTAAGGATTTCTAACTTTATTGGCAAGCTAAGAGCTGTTACCTACATCAGCTCATTTGAAAGCATTTTTATTGTTATGAGACATACAAGTAGGGAACAGGATGAAGTTGGAGCCATCTGTGGGCCAGCATTTTCATTTGATCAACTGACTTTATCTCGTTGACATCATTATGCTGTACGAATGTGTTCCATACTCGAGTCATCCTGGGGATATAGGATCTCAGTTGGAGTGAAGTTCTGGAGAAGGGTACAGCCAGAGTGAAGTTGCTGCTTTCTGCCCGTCTTGTGCCATAAAAGCTTGTTTCACGCTGTCCTCGAAGTGGATCCAAGTGTGGTACTTTGACAATATTGGCTTTGTACATAACAGTAAGGCCACCCACATCCCTCCTATGTTGAAGGCTCTGCTGAAATGACAGATCTATCCAGGATGGGTCTCTCTCTCTCTCTCTCTCTCTCTCTCTCTCTCTCTCTCTCTCTCTCTCTCTCTCTCTCTCTCTCTCTCTCTCTGCACCCACAACAGTCCTATTTTTCCCTACTCATGCCTACGCCATGCTCACTTCCTCTCCCCATGCCCACAACACGCCTGTTTCTCCTTATTCTCACCTACGCCACGCCCATCCTTCTCACCGTACTTCCAAATGCTACACACCAAGGTTATGGATGCTGCTCTAATTGCTAAATCGATAGTGATGGAGATTCAGACTAGGGGAGCAAGCGACTTTATGCTGTGTGCATTTTCTGTCTGTCTGTCTGTCTGTCTGTCTCTCTCTCTCTCTCTCTCTCTCTCTCTCTCTCTCTCTCTCTCTCTCTCTTTTACACAGTTTGACAAGGTTAGGTTAAGGATCCCTAGCTTTATTGACAAACAATTTACAGGTTAAGGATTCCTAACTTTATTGACAAGCTAAGAGCTGTTACCTTCATCTATCTCTTTCTTTAATATGCAGTCTCCCAGATGTATCATTCCTTTTTTTTCACATGCTAAATACTTCATTTATTCCCAGTTCCATTTCACCACCACAATCATTCACCACCACCATTCGCCACCGTCACTTTCTTACCACCCTCACCGTCATCACTTTACACTATCACCAGTGTCACCCACTTTCACCACTACCATCTCGCTCACCAGCATCCGGCTGACTATCATCTATCACCATCACTATTTCACTACCACTATTATTATCTCAATCTCCATCAATATTGTAACAGTCATCACCACTACCATCTGAATCACCACTCTAACTCTAACAGTCACCATCACCCTAATTGTTACACAAGCACTCGCCACCACTATTGCTCCAACAACCACCATTACCCTAGTTACCTGGAGGTTACGTGGAGGTTATTCCAGTTGTCACCATTAATTTAACACTCGCCACCATTTCACCACCAACAACAACCACTACCACCCACTACCACCACAACTACCACTACACACAATCTCCTTACCCCCCCCCCTCCCACCGTCACAATAACTATCCTCAGTAACACGTAGAATCAAAACCAGTTATGTAAACGATCCAATGACTTTATGTAGAGTCGAAGACGTTTAAAAACGGCTGCAGTAACGTTGTTTATGGAATGTTACGTCATGCGTTAGCACAACATTGCTCCAGCAAGTCCGTCGTCAGAGACGTAACAGGTACGACTTCCACCCTTATTAAAGATGTTTTAATATAGAAGTATTCGTAGTTTAAGTAACTTAATATGTAATACAAAGTCAAATTATATATATATATATATATATATATATATATATATATATATATATATATATATATATATATATATATATATATATATATATATATATATATATATGTATATATATATATATATATGTATATATATATATATATATATATATATATATATATATGTATATATTGTAAGACTGCAGCTTCACTTTAAGCTGCTGGTTTACACTAAGCTCTGAAGACATCATTAGTAAATGTAATTTCATAATTACATACCGAAGCGGATAATTGTTTTAGTGAATAATTATTGTAATATTATTTGGGCAAGAGTTATTGTTATGGTATTTATGTTCAGGGGAAAATAGTGTGTTGAAGGGCCTTTGTCAGTCCCTTTTTACCTCTCTCTCTCTCTCTCTCTCTCTCTCTCTTTTTCACCCACCCACAAGTTCTATCACCATTATCTCCACAAATTATGCCCCATGAATTATCATAATCCTATGATGACCGGCGATGCTTTGTCATCTCTCACATCACAAGCTGACGCTCATCCCTGATTGGTTTTCCATTAATCAAGTCATGACACTGACTCTTCTCGCTGATTGGTTCCCTCATTAGTGACGTCATAACGCTGTATGCCTCGTCGCTGACTGGTCCTCCCATTAGTGACGTCATAACATCAGTAGAAATCCCAACCAGGTTATAATTGAAGGATATTACTGTATCGGCGCTGCACAATAGTGGACGAACTAACATGAAATGACAGAGTTATTGGAATCAGTCATTTAACCAGATGAATTATGTAATATTTAATGTTTTTTTTAATAATGTGTGTGTGCGCGCGTGTGTGTGTGTTTGTGTGCATGTGTTTGTGTGTGCGTGTATGTATTTACGAAGTAGTGTTTGCGGAGGTTGAGTCTCAGCTCCTGGGTCCGTCTCTTAACCTTCAATCTGTTGATTCCTTACCTTCTTGAATCCTGCCATACCTGCTTGTGAAACTGTGTATGGAGCTTGCTCCCACTAAACCTTCACATAGCTGATTGTTGATGTTTTGTTCGTAAGGAAATGGGAGTGTGTCCCGTGAGGCAAGTGTTTATTCTCTTACCCACTGAAGCGTTTCCGAGCATTAATTTGGTTAATCTTTGCTAATCTGAAGATTCCTCTCAGTATCTATTATTGTCGTGCTCTCCCAGTAATACTAAAATTTCCATTAGTATACCTGGAGAGGGTTTCGGGGGTCAACGCCCCCGCGGCCCGGTCTGTGACCAGGCCTCATGGTGGATCAGGACCTGATCAACCAGGCTGTGACAATTGTGTTTGACCATACACACAAAAAAACGCACATAGGAGAGAGGAGCTTACGATGAGGTTTCGATCATTTACAAAGTCACACTGACTTTGTAAATGGTCCAAATCGGACCGAAACGTTGTCGTAAGCTCCCCTCTCCTATGTGCGGCTTTTTTGTGTATTGTTCCAGTCACGGTATTGTCCCTTTTTGTTATTTTTGTGTTTGGACCAGAATTGTATTTGTAAAACTTTCAACAGGCTGTTCTTGCAAAAAAAAAAAAAAAAAAAAAAAAATCCTGTAGTTATGTTAAGGATGCCCTAAATGGTCTTTATAACCAGGGGCTTCTATACGGTATGTTAATACTGTCACCTTTACCGAATAAATTGCAAGCCATACCTTGTAGGAATAGTTTGTTATTTATGAAGTATTCCACTAAGGGTTCATTACCTACGAGAGCTTCAGAGGTTTCCTTCCAACTGGAGTTACTGTTACTTGCAACTCACACCAGTTACTGTTACTTGCAACTCACACCAGTTACTGTTACTTGCAACTCACACCAGTTACTGTTACTTGCAACTCACACCAGTTACTGTTACGGCTCACACCAGTTACTGTTACGACTCACGCCAGTTACTGTTACGACTCACGCCAGTTACTGTTACGACTCACACCAGTTACTGTTACGACTCTCACCAGTTACTGTTACGACTCACGCCAGTTACTGTTACGATTCACACCAGTTACTGTTACGACTCACAGCAGTTACTGTTACGACTCACGCCAGTTACTGTTACGACTCTCACCAGTTACTGTTACGACTCTCACCAGTTACTGTTACGACTCACGCCAGTTACTGTTACGACTCACGCCAGTTACTGTTACGACTCACACCAGTTACTGTTACGACTCACACCAGTTACTGTTACGACTCACACCAGTTACTGTTACGACTCACACCAGTTACTGTTACGACTCACACCAGTTACTGTTACGACTCACACCAGTTACTGTTACGACTCACGCCAGTTACTGTTACGACTCACACCAGTTACTGTTACGACTCACACCAGTTACTGTTACGACTCACGCCAGTTACTGTTACGACTCTCACCAGTTACTGTTACGACTCACGCCAGTTACTGTTACGACTCTCACCAGTTACTGTTACGACTCACGCCAGTTACTGTTACAACCTACACGAGGGTGTGACCTCTCAGGTGACTCAAGTGGAGTTTTCTAGTTGCGGTGATGAGGTTGTTAGCGGGTCGCACCTTCGAGAGCTCAGTCATCACTTTCGGATATCCGAATTAAGTTTTCATTACTTATTTTGCTCGAGAAGTGCGTCGTTATCGGGCGAAAGGTTTATGGAAAACAGTTTTTTTTATCGGATTCCGATTTTTGGGGATTTAGTGTAGAGGACAGTCACAGAAATGGTAGGTTAGAGCAAGATGCTGATGAAATGGCGCAGGAAAAGAGTGGAAGGACGGAAGGAGGAGAGGGAAAGGGAGTGGGAGAGGGAGTAAGAGCACAAGGAATAGGAGGGTAGGGAGTAAGAGAACTAGGCAAGAGTGCAGCATAAGGAGTGTAGGGAGTAAGAGGACTAGGAGAGGGTGCAGGATTAGGAGGGAAGGCATTAGGAAGAGGAGAGGGGGTAAAGGGAGGGTCAGGAAGAGGTCGAAGGAGTAGGGCTAGGAAGATAGGGAGGGAACTAGATGAGGGAGAAGGGAATGTACCCTTGTATTCTCAGAGTAAGGATCACAACTTTCTTCTGGCGTAAAGGAAGGAATGGCTGGATGGACACCTCATCAAAAACAGGCTAGCATTATCTGCGTGTTAATATACTCTAGCGGACCTCAAGACAGGTTAGGAGGTCCCAGTAGCAGCGTGGTTCCTCTCCATCCACGCGATCCCCACCAGTACCAGCGTGGTTCCTCTCCATCCACGTGATCCCCACCAGTACCAGCGTGGTTCCTCTCCATCCACGTGATCCCCACCAGTACCAGCGTGGTTCCTCCCCATCCACGCGAATCCCACCAGTACCAGCGTGGTTCCTCCCCATCCACGCGAACCCCACCAGTACCAGCGTGGTTCCTCTCCATCCACGTGATCCCACCAGTACCAGCGTGGTTCCTCCCCATCCACGCGAACCCCACCAGTAAAAAGCGTGGTTCCTCCCCATCCACGTGATCCCCACCAGTACCAGTGTGGTTCCTCCCCATCCACGCGAACCCCACCAGTACCAGTGTGGTTCCTCTCCATCCACGTGATCCCCACCAGTACCAGCGTGGTTCCTCACCATCCACGTGATCCCCACCAGCACCAGCGTGGTTCCTCACTATACACGTGATCCCCACCAGTACCAGCGTGGTTCCTCACCATCCACGTGATCCCCACCAGTACCAGCGTGGTTCCTCACCACCCACGTGATCCCCACCAGTACCAGCGTGGTTCCTCACCATCCACGTGATCCCCACCAGTACCAGCGTGGTTCCTCACCATCCACGTGATCCCCACCAGTACCAGCGTAGTTCCTCACCATCCACGTGATCCCCACCAGCAACAGCGTGGTTCCTCACCATCCACGTGATCCCCACCAGTACCAGCGTGGTTCCTCACCATCCACGTGATCCCCACCAGTACTAGCGGGGTTCCTCACCATCCACGTGATCCCCACCAGTACCAGCGGGGTTCCTCACCGTCCACGTGATCCCCACCAGTACCAGCGGGGTTCCTCACCATCCACGTGATCCCCACCAGTACCAGCGGGGTTCCTCACAATCCACGTGATCCCCACCAGTACCAGCGGGGTTCCTCACCGTCCACGTGATCCCCACCAGTACCAGCGGGGTTCCTCACCATCCACGTGATCCCCACCAGTACCAGCGGGGTTCCTCACCATCCACGTGATCCCCACCAGTACCAGCGGGGTTCCTCACCATCCACGTGATCCCCACCAGTACCAGCGGGGTTCCTCACCATCCACGTGATTCCCACCAGTACCAGCGGGGTTCCTCACCATCCACTTGATCCCCACCAGTACCAGCGGGGTTCCTCACCATCCACGTGATCCCCACCAGTACCAGCGGGGTTCCTCACCACCCACGTGATCCCCACCAGCACCAGCGGGGTTCCTCACCATCCACGTGATCCCCACCAGTACCAGCGGGGTTCCTCACCATCCACGTGATCCCCACCAGTACCAGCGGGGTTCCTCACCACCCACGTGATCCCCACCAGTACCAGCGGGGTTCCTCACCACCCACGTGATCCCCACCAGTACCAGCGGGGTTCCTCACCATCCACGTGATCCCCACCAGTACCAGCGGGGTTCCTCACCATCCACGTGATCCCCACCAGTACCAGCGGGGTTCCTCACCACCCACGTGATCCCCACCAGTACCAGCGGGGTTCCTCACCATCCACGTGATCCCCACCAGTACCAGCGGGGTTCCTCACCATCCACGTGATCCCCACCAGTACCAGCGGGGTTCCTCACCATCCACGTGATCCCCACCAGTACCAGCGGGGTTCCTCACCACCCACGTGATCCCCACCAGTACCAGCGGGGTTCCTCACCATCCACGTGATCCCCACCAGTACCAGCGGGGTTCCTCACCATCCACGTGATCCCCACCAGTACCAGCGGGGTTCCTCACCACCCACGTGATCCCCACCAGTACCAGCGGGGTTCCTCACCATCCACGTGATCCCCACCAGTACCAGCGGGGTTCCTCACCATCCACGTGATCCCCACCAGTACCAGCGGGGTTCCTCACCATCCACGTGATCCCCACCAGTACCAGCGGGGTTCCTCACCACCCACGTGATCCCCACCAGCACCAGCGGGGTTCCTCACCATCCACGTGATCCCCACCAGTACCAGCGGGGTTCCTCACCATCCACGTGATCCCCACCAGTACCAGCGGGGTTCCTCACCATCCACGTGATCCCCACCAGTACCAGCGGGGTTCCTCACCATCCACGTGATCCCCACCAGTACCAGCGGGGTTCCTCACCATCCACGTGATCCCCACCAGTACCAGCGGGGTTCCTCACCATCCACGTGATCCCCACCAGCACCAGCGGGGTTCCTCACCATCCACGTGATCCCCACCAGTACCAGCGGGGTTCCTCACCATCCACGTGATCCCCACCAGTACCAGCGGGGTTCCTCACCATCCACGTGATCCCCACCAGTACCAGCGGGGTTCCTCACCACCTTCCCCATCACACCGCCCCCACCATCCGCACTTAAAAATGTTCTTTTTTATGGAAAAATCTAAACTGGTGTAGTTTATCACGTGGTCGCTAATAACAGCAAGAACCATCGGTTGATATTGCTTCTTACTCTTGTTGCTTTTGTAGTTTTTGTATTTCGCCAAATAAGTCTTGTGTTGCAATTTTCATCTCCGTTGCCTCTGGTGTTTTTGTGTTTATTTCCGTTACCTGGGCTGCTATCGTTGTGTGTGTGTGTGTGTGTGTGTGTGTGTGTGTGTGTGTGTGTTAGTTACCATTTTGTCCTAGGCACATGTCGATTAGACACTAGGCCTGTTGTAGGTGTGTAGGTGTAGGTGTGTAGGTGTAGGTGTGTAGGTGTGTAGGTGTGTGTGTATGTGTGTTTTGATGGAGAGCCGCTGCTGGTAACGAGAGTAGCGTCATCTTTTTAGTAGTTAGCGAACGGAGGATCAAACCTCGGTCATCCCTTGCTCTTAATGGCCCATACGGGCTTAGCGCGTCGTGAATATGTTGTGACTGTTTATCATTAATTTTATGCTGGCATGAATGCTGAGTCTTTTATCAGGTCAGAGTGCTCAGTCATCTTCCAGGACAAAGTGCTCAGTCATCTTCCAGGACAAAGTGCTCAGTCATCTTCCAGGACAAAGTGCTCAGTCATCTTCCAGGACAAAGTGCTCAGTCATCTTCCAGGACAAAGTGCTCCGTCATCTTCCAGCTCCGTCATCTTCCAGGACAAAGTGCTCAGTCATCTTCCAGGACAAAGTGCTCAGTCATCTTCCAGGACAAAGTGCTCAGTCATCTTCCAGGACAAAGTGCTCAGTCATCTTCCAGGACAAAGTGCTCAGTCATCTTCCAGGACAAAGTGCTCATCATCTTCCAGGACAAAGTGCTCAGTCATCTTCCAGGACAAAGTGCTCAGTCATCTTCCAGGACAAAGTGCTCAGTCATCTTCCAGGACAAAGTGCTTAGTCATCTTCCAGGACAAAGTGCTTAGTCATCTTCCAGGACAAAGTGCTCAGTTTCCAGGACAAAGTGCTCAGTCATCTTCCAGGACAAAGTGCTCAGTCATCTTCCAGGACAAAGTGCTCAGTCATCTTCCAGGACAAAGTGCTCAGTCATCTTCCAGGACAAAGTGCTTAGTCATCTTCCAGGACAAAGTGCTTAGTCATCTTCCAGGACAAAGTGCTCAGTCATCTTCCAGGACAAAGTGCTCAGTCATCTTCCAGGACAAAGTGCTCAGTCATCTTCCAGGACAAAGTGCTCAGTCATCTTCCAGGACAAAGTGCTCAGTCATCTTCCAGGACAAAGTGCTCAGTCATCTTCCAGGACAAAGTGCTCAGTCATCTTCCAGGACAAAGTGCTCAGTCATCTTCCAGGACAAAGTGCTCAGTCATCTTCCAGGACAAAGTGCTCAGTCATCTTCCAGGACAAAGTGCTTAGTCATCTTCCAGGACAAAGTGCTTAGTCATCTTCCAGGACAAAGTGCTTAGTCATCTTCCAGGACAAAGTGCTCAGTCATCTTCCAGGACAAAGTGCTCAGTCATCTTCCAGGACAAAGTGCTTAGTCATCTTCCAGGACAAAGTGCTTGGTCATCTTCCAGGACAAAGTGCTTGGTCATCTTCCAGGACAAAGTGCTCAGTCATCTTCCAGGACAAAGTGCTCAGTCATCTTCCAGGACAAAGTGCTTAGTCATCTTCCAGGACAAAGTGCTCCGTCATCTTCCAGGACAAAGTGCTCAGTCATCTTCCAGGACAAAGTGCTCAGTCATCTTCCAGGACAAAGTGCTCAGTCATCTTCCAGGACAAAGTGCTCAGTCATCTTCCAGGACAAAGTGCTCAGTCATCTTCCAGGACAAAGTGCTCAGTCATCTTCCAGGACAAAGTGCTCAGTCATCTTCCAGGACAAAGTGCTTAGTCATCTTCCAGGACAAAGTGCTCCGTCATCTTCCAGGACAAAGTGCTCAGTCATCTTCCAGGACAAAGTGCTCAGTCATCTTCCGGGACAAAGTGCTTAGTCATCTTCCAGGACAAAGTGCTCCGTCATCTTCCAGGACAAAGTGCTCAGTCATCTTCCAGGACAAAGTGCTCAGTCATCTTCCAGGACAAAGTGCTCAGTCATCTTCCAGGACAAAGTGCTCAGTCATCTTCCAGGACAAAGTGCTCAGTCATCTTCCAGGACAAAGTGCTCAGTCATCTTCCAGGACAAAGTGCTTAGTCATCTTCCAGGACAAAGTGCTCCGTCATCTTCCAGGACAAAGTGCTCAGTCATCTTCCAGGACAAAGTGCTCAGTCATCTTCCAGGACAAAGTGCTCAGTCATCTTCCAGGACAAAGTGCTCAGTCATCTTCCAGGACAAAGTGCTCAGTCATCTTCCAGGACAAAGTGCTCAGTCATCTTCCAGGACAAAGTGCTCAGTCATCTTTCAGGAAAAAGTGCTTAGTCATCTTCCAGGACAAAGTGCTTAGTCATCTTCCAGGACAAAGTGCTCAGTCATCTTCCAGGACAAAGTGCTCAGTCATCTTCCAGGACAAAGTGCTCAGTCATCTTCCAGGACAAAGTGCTCAGTCATCTTCCAGAACAAAGTGCTCAGTCATCTTCCAGGACAAAGTGCTTAGTCATCTTCCAGGACAAAGTGCTTAGTCATCTTCCAGGACAAAGTGCTCAGTCATCTTCCAGGACAAAGTGCTCAGTCATCTTCCAGGACAAAGTGCTCAGTCATCTTCCAGGACAAAGTGCTTAGTCATCTTCCAGGACAAAGTGCTTAGTCATCTTCCAGGACAAAGTGCTCAGTCATCTTCCAGGACAAAGTGCTCAGTCATCTTCCAGGACAAAGTGCTTAGTCATCTTCCAGGACAAAGTGCTCAGTCATCTTCCAGGACAAAGTGCTTAGTCATCTTCCAGGACAAAGTGCTTAGTCATCTTCCAGGACAAAGTGCTCAGTCATCTTCCAGGACAAAGTGCTCAGTCATCTTCCAGGACAAAGTGCTCAGTCATCTTCCAGGACAAAGTGCTTAGTCATCTTCCAGGACAAAGTGCTCAGTCATCTTCCAGGACAAAGTGCTCAGTCATCTTCCAGGACAAAGTGCTCAGTCATCTTCAGGACAAAGTGCTCAGTCATCTTCCAGGACAAAGTGCTTAGTCATCTTCCATGACAAAGTGCTTAGTCATCTTCCAGGACAAAGTGCTTGGTCATCTTCCAGGACAAAGTGCTCAGTCATCTTCCAGGACAAAGTGCTCAGTCATCTTCCAGGACAAAGTGCTCAGTCATCTTCCAGGACAAAGTGCTTAGTCATCTTCCATGACAAAGTGCTTAGTCATCTTCCAGGACAAAGTGCTTGGTCATCTTCCAGGACAAAGTGCTTATTCATCTTCCAGGACAAAGTGCTTGGTCATCTTCCAGGACAAAGTGCTCAGTCATCTTCCAGGACAAAGTGCTCAGTCATCTTCCAGGACAAAGTGCTTAGTCATCTTCCATGACAAAGTGCTTAGTCATCTTCCAGGACAAAGTGCTTGGTCATCTTCCAGGACAAAGTGCTTATTCATCTTCCAGGACAAAGTGCTTGGTCATCTTCCAGGACAAAGTGCTTAGTCATCTTCCAGGACAAAGTGCTCAGTCATCTTCCAGGACAAAGTGCTCAGTCATCTTCCAGGACAAAGTGCTTAGTCATTACCAGGTCAAAATGCACTGGAAGCTCTCGCAGTTGACTTCGTAAATAAACTTATATATAAATCAATTATAGGTGTGTTGAGTGGATACAAGGTGGCTTCACTCTGTGGAGCTTTATCATTAGGCTTGCTGAAGCTCTACACAGAGCGAAATGTTGCCACAATATAACCTTGTTCTGAGTGTATAAGATTATCAGCTTATTATCCCATTGTTTCACTCGAGGGGGAGCTTTATCAAGTTTTACTGTAGAGGAGTTTGTTCTATGTCTAGATGAAGCTCCCAATGAGCGAAACGTCATAGTTAAGGCTGACGTTTTGGGCGTCTTTTCAAGTAAGAGTTGCATCTAGTTTTATCATCTCCTTATTGCTGACCTTTCAGTTCCAGGACTAATAAAGTTGTAGACTTCTTGACTTTCGCTGAACCTGTTGAGTTTTGTGTTTCTTTGTTTTGTGTGTATTGTGTGTGTGTGTGTGTGTGTGTACTCACCTAGTTGTACTCACCTAGTTGAGGTTGCGGGGGTCGAGTCCGAGCTCCTGGCCCCGCCCCTTCACTGATCGCTACTAGGTCACTCTCCCTGAGCCGTGAGCTTTATCATACCTCTGCTTAAAGCTATGTATGGATCCTGCCTCCACTACATCGCTTCCCAAACTATTCCACTTACTGACTACTCTGTGGCTGAAGAAATACTTCCTAACATCCCTGTGATTCATCTGTGTCTTTAGCTTCCAACTGTGTCCCCTTGTTACTGTGTCCAATCTCTGGAACATCCTGTCTTTGTCCACCTTGTCAATTCCTCTCAGTATTTTGTATGTTGTTATCATGTCCCCCCTATCTCTCCTGTCCTCCAGTGTCGTCAGGTTGATTTCCCTTAACCTCTCCTCGTAGGACATACCTCTTAGCTCTGGGACTAGTCTTGTTGCAAACCTTTGCACTTTCTCTAGTTTCTTTACGTGCTTGGCTAGGTGTGGGTTCCAAACTGGTGCCGCATACTCCAATATGGGCCTAACGTATACGGTGTACAGGGTGTGTGTGTGTGTGTGTGTACTCAGTTGTGGTTGCAGGGGTCGAGTCATAGCTCCTGGCCCCGCTTCTTCACTGGCCGCTACTGGGTCAATCTCCCTGCACTATTAGCTTTATCATACCTCTGCTTAAAGCTGTGAATGGATCCTGCCTCTACTATATCGCTTCCCAAAATATTCCACTTCCTGACTACTATATGACTGAAGAAATACTTCCTAACATCCCTGTGTATTGTATGTTTTGTGTGTATGTGTGTGTGTACTCACCCATTTGTGGTTGCAGGGGTTGAGTCATAGCTCCTGGCCCCCGCCTCTTCAGTGATCGCTACTAGGTCCTCTCTTCCTGCTCCATGAGCTTTATCAAACCTCGTCTTAAAGCTATGCACGGTTCCTGCCTCCACTACGTCACTTGCCAGACTATTCCACTTCCTGACAAATCTGTGACTAAAGAAATACTTCCTAACATCCCTTCGACTCATATGAGTCTTTTAACTTCCAGTTGTGACCCTTTGTTTCTGTGTCCCGTTTCAGTCCACTTTGCCAATTCTTCACAGTATTTTGTATGTCGTTATCATGTCTTCCCTAGCCTTCCTGTCCTTGTGTGTGTGTGTGTGTATTCACCTAGTTGAGGTTGCAGGGGTCGAGTCCTAGCTCCTGGCCCCACCTCTTCACTGTGTGTGCGTGTGTGTGTGTGCGCGCCTTCAGAATGGCTTGCTGTGCAGCCCACGCCAGTGTAAATGCTACAGCATTCAGTGTTACGACCCCACAAAGGTCTAATATCCTAAATTTGCATTGTGTTTACGTCCAGCTGTAGACTTTCCAAAGGGATGTCGACCATTAGAAGTTTCGAAATTTACGCTACAGTAAACTTGGAAAAGTATAAGTTTATGGAACCTCTGGTTCTAATATTCATTCTCTAATTGCTGCTGTAGATTGTGGCGCTTTGTAACTATGTTAGTTGCCGGGTTGTTAGGAGTTGGTGTACCTGTGTACTTACCTGGTGTTAGGTACTGGAGTGCCTATGTACCTGGTGTTAGGTACTGTAGTACCTGTGTACGTGGTGTTAGGTATTGGGATGCCTGTGTTACTGGCGTTGTTAGGTGCCGGAGTACCTTTGTACCTGGGGTTGTCAGGTACGGGGGGGCATGTGTTCTTGGGGTTGTTAGGTATGGGAGTACCTGTGTTCCTGGTGTTAGGTACTGGAGTACCTGTGAACCTAGTATTGTTAGGTACTGCAGAAATTATACCTTTTTCGGTTAAAAACGTAGTTTTTTTAACGTTCTCATATTCTGAATGCGCCACCCCGCTGCCAGACATGCCCACTCCGCTGCCAGACGCCCCACCCATTTTTCTAGTTGAGAGAGAAACACACATTTATTTAATTTTAATTTAACCTACACCCTAAAATCGTTTAGAATTTAATATTTCTCATGCAAGAGAACGTTCAGAAACTGACGCATTGCAGTGTGCAAGAAATGTGTAAAGTGGTGATTTGATGTCACCTTACATCTATCCACAACCCTGAGGCGTCACCTGCTGTCTCTCACTGTGAGACAGTGATTGCTGCCTGCTACACGACTCCCAAGAACGCAACAACGAATGTTGCCCGCTGCACGACCCCCAGGAACACAACAATGCTGCCTGCTTCACGACCTCAGGACCACAACAATGATTGCTGATTGCTTCACGACCCCCAGGAACAACAATGCTGCCTGCTTCACGACAACAGGAGCACAACAGTGATTGCTGCCTGCTTCACGACCCCAGGAATGCAACAGTGATTTCTGCCTGCTTCACAACCCTAGGAATGCAACAGTGATTGCTGCCTGCTTCACATCCCCAGGAGCACAATAATGCTGCCTGCTTCACGACCCCAAGAGCATAAGTGATTGCTACCTGCTACACGACCCCAGGAACACAATGATTGCTGCCTGCTTCACGACCCCAGGAACGCAACAACGATTGTTGCCCCCTACACGACCCCCAGGAACAACGATGCTGCCTGCTTTACGGCCCCAGGAGGACGACAGTGATTGCTGCCTGCTACACGACTCGCAGGAACACAACAATGATTGCTGCCTGCTTCACGACCCAGGAATACAACAGTGATTGCTGCCTGCTTCACAACCCCAGGAGCACAACAATGCTGCATGCTTCAAAAGCCCAGGAGCACAACAAGGATTGCTACCTGCTGCATTACCTCCAGGAGCACACCAGTGCTGCCTGCTTCACGACCCTAGGAACACAAGAGTGATTTATATATATATATATATATATATATATATATATATATATATATATATATATATATATATATATTATTGTACCCACGATCAAGTAGTATTGATCAATAACAACACTGCAACTAGTCAAGGAGTCGAACCCATACTGCTTTAGCCTCCCTCATGGTGGGCGAAAACTCTCATGACGCCTTAATTCACGGGACCACACAATTCTTAAGAGTAGCGAGTACAACATCCAGTTTTGCTGGATGCACTACTCTTAAAGATTGAGTGGTCCCGTGGATTAAGGCGTCATATGTTTTCGCCCATCATGAGGCAGGCCAAAGCAGCATGGGTTCGACTCCTTGACTAGTCGCAGTGATTATATTTATATATATATATATATATATATATATATATATATATATATATATATATATATATATATATATATAATTTATATATATACCTGTCGTTCCTCTTAGCCATATTTGTACAACTTTGACAACAAGATAGAAATGTACCCTGTTTTTAAAAATTATCTCCTTTCGATCTTCAGTTCAGGAGAGACCAACGATATCCCAGTAATTAACCCCTCAAAGGAAGTTCCTTGACGCTGGATAGGGGCTCTTGATCTAGGGAATTGGATCTGGGCTCCAGTCCCCTGAATTAAGCCTGAGTACCTTCCACGTCCCCCTCCTACAGGAGCTGTATAATCCTACGGGTTTAGCGCTTCCCTCTTGATTTTTTTTATTATCACACTGGCCGATTCCCACCAAGGCAGGGTGGCCCGAAAAAGAAAAACTTTCACCATCATTCACTCCATCACTGTCTTGCCAGAAAGGTGCTTTACTCTACAGTTTTTAAACTGCAACATTAACACCTCTCCTTCAGAGTGCAGGCACTGTACTTCCCATCTCCAGGACTCAAGTCCGACCTGCCGGTTTCCCTGAACCCCTTCATAAATGTTACTTTGCTCACACTCCAACAGCACGTCAAGTATTAAAAACCATTTGTCTCCATTCACTCCTATCAAACACGCTCACGCATGCCTGCTGGAAGTCCAAGCCCCTCGCACACAAAACCTCCTTTACCCCCTCCCTCCAACCTTTCATAGGCCGACCCCTACCCCGCCTTCCTTCCACTACAGACTGATACACTCTTGAAGTCACTCTGCTTCTCTCCATTCTCTCTACATGTCCGAACCACCTCAACAACCCTTCCTCGACCCTCTGATTATAATCCAGTAATTAATTGTTATAGTGTGCTTGAGGAAAATAAATTATATAATATCAGAGTCACTAAGGATATGGTAATCAAACTGGTTGACCGATTACTGCAAAAAAAAGTACCTGAACTTTTATCAAGGGTTCTTAATGGGCGCAAGATGGAACTTTTTGAACCATTTTTTAATGTGTCTCTTCAAACAAGTGCAATGTCTGAGATGTGGAAGATGGCTAATGTAATTCCCATTTTTCTTTTAGAATAAGAGATAAGTCTTTACCATCAAATTACCGCCCAGTATGCCTGACCTCATTTGTAGGCAAATTATTGGAGTAAGTTGAAACCGATGTTATAAAGAGTCAGTTTGATTATCATCAATGGAGTCATGATACTCAACATGGATTCACGAGGGGCCGTTCCTTCCTGAGACTATTTTACTGAGGTTCTTCAGTACAGTATTTGAGGTAGTTGATCATTGTATTGTTTATTTGGATTTCATTAAGACTTTTGATAAGTAAGAGTATCACACAAAAGATTGCTAAGGAGAGCGGCAATTCTTGATATTGGTGAAAAAGGGCTGTCATGGATCGGGGCATGGCTGACCAACGGGAAGCAGAGAGTCTGCATATATGGGGTGAAATCAGAATAGGAACCAGTCAGAAGTGACATTCCACAAGGATCGATTTTGGGTCCGTTGTTGTTCATAATTTACATTAATGATCTTGACGAGGTAATAACAAGTGGTATGAGCAGATTCACTGATGACACAAAAATAATAGATTGAGGTGAAGATGCTACTGAACTTCAGGAGGATTTTGATACTGTTTTGGAAAAGTGGCAGACGCAGTTCAGTGTAAATAAATGCAAAATCCTAAAACCCGGAAATGTAAATAACCCTAGCACTTACAAACTAAATAATATAGAACTTAACCATACAAAATGTGAAAAAAGGACAGAAAAGACAGAATTCGAACCTGAGGTCCAACATGAAGCATTGATATTGCCTAGAGGGACGAGAGCTATATCTGATCACTCAGACTGTTGTTGGAGAGATATCGGCTGTTAAAAAAAATTGTTTTTGTAGTAACAGGAAGGAGGGTGCTTGAAGACATTACCTGGAATAAGGCTGTCGGTCTTACTGTAGTCTTCACAATCCAGTGGTTGAGTGTAAGAGTCACAACATACAAGTTACAGTCGCGTGTGAGAGCAATAACGAAGGTTATAGTGGATGGTAGCGGGTATGTCGCTGCTAGCAACGGACTCTTACAAATTATTCATTATATTATTGTTATAAATATGTCATTTTTCTTTTACAGGACAGCCAGCGTCTTTTGGAGACGCCTACACGTGTTAAGGTAAGGACAAGAATTAAGTGAGAGATGAGGGAAGACAGTGAGGAAGAAACCACGGTACGGGTGGGGATCGAACCCGTGGCAGGTGAGTCCTAATATTGAGAGGCCGGTGCGCTAACCACACGGCCAGTTGGCTTTGTGATTTGTTTGCAACCGTATTGCGATTTATTCAATCACTGAGGAAGCTAAGGGCGAGAAATAAGAGTGGTTGTGAAGGAAGAGTGAAAGAGAATAAGTGAGACAGGATATGTCGTGCCGAATAGGTAAAACTTGCGATTTTGGCTTAAATAGCATCGCTCTTCCTGCCGAATAAGGCAAGCGAAAATTTGTTTATGCAGTAATTTTGTAAAAATCATTCTGAACCTAACAAAAAAGACATATTTCGTTGTGCTTTTTTATTATTAAATTCTTGTAAACTTATCTAAAATATATTTAGTTGGATTAACTTAAATTGCGTTTGTTATAATCAGGTTACGTAAGTTTTCTAAGGTTCTTTTGGTACAAAATTATTAATTTTTACATTGACATAAATGAAAAAATATATCTTTAAACATGTAAAAGAAAATTTTAGAAAGGACTTAATTTTAAATGAGTTCTTGCTAATTGACCAATTTTACATATTCAAACTAGAGGTGTTACCTCCCTACATTATATATATATATATATATATATATATATATATATATATATATATATATATATATATATATATATATATATATATATATATATATATATATATATATATATATGGCTTGGTCGGAATACTAACATAGATAAGAGATGATGATGGGGGGGGGGGGGGGGGGCAGAAGCCCACAGGCTAACACACAGTGTAACTTTAACACACTTTTAACTGACTTTCAAGACAATGCATCACACATGAACATCCTCTTAAGCACACACCTGAAGTACCTCCACTTGGGACTCTCCTCGGGCCTTCATATTCCATTTCTCATACTCCCAAATATTTTCATTACCGAGTGATGGGTTGAGGGAGCAAAGTGGGTCTCTGAGGTAAGGGAGGGGAGTCTAGGGGGTAAAGGGAGGGGACATTAACGGCAGCTTCCATTAGGGCCTAATTCGCCTGTCAATCACGACCATCGTAAAGGAGAGAGAAATATGGAAAAAAATCTTGTTTAATATTTTGACGGAAATTTTGTCTCCCGGTTATATAGTGTTAGTGTTTCTGGTACTAGACGATCCCTAGATGGGATCTAGTTCTAGATACATAATGCTAGCGGACACCTGGTATGAGACGGTCCCTAGATAGGATAGGGTTCTAGGTATATAGTGCTAGCAGAGAACTTTTGGCACTAGACTTTCCCTAGATGGTCTCTAATTCTAGGTATAAACATAGTGTTAAAAAATTTCTGGTACTAGACAGTCCCTACATGCTCTCTAGGTATAGGTATATAGTGTTAGAGAACTTCTGGTACTAGACTATGCTTAGATGAATATACACATGTACAAACGTACGCGAACATAACAGCAGTAAAAACAACAGCTACAACAACAATGGCGGCCGAAATACACCCATTGTATATACCTAGTTAGATCAATCTATCAACTTCGTAGTCAACAATAACAATTTGTAACACACTTAAGTTCAGAGTGTTGGCGATCCATAGAGGTAGTCAGAAACTTGATGACAACATTGGGGCTTCCAGGAAGATTGGTAACAACCTTGAGGCTGCCAGGAAGGCTAGTGACAACCTTGGGGCTGCCAGGAAGGCTGGTGACAGCCTTGGGGCTGCCAGGAAGATTGGTGACAACTTGGGGGCTGCCAGGAAGGCTGGCAGAGCGCAAATCTGCGAATTGTCGTCTCTGGCTGTCACCAGCCAGGAAGGCTGGTGACAGCCTTGTAGCTGCCAAGAAGGCTGGTGATAACCTTGAGGCTGCCAAGAATTCTGCTGACAGCCCAGGTCTTCCATCATTGCCTTTCTCATTCACCCTTCCCTTCAATGAGGTGCTTTGTCTCTGACGAGGAGCTTTTGATTCAAGGAACTGCAGCCACCATTTCCTTCTGTGACTCGTACTATTTACCTCCCGTCACCCCCAGGAGCTGTGCTACCCCCTGTGGGTTTAGCGCTTTTGTGGTTATAAGGACAGATCATTCTCCCTCGCCATCGCACTAATGACTCCCACGTAATGCTGAAAGTAATTAACGTTTAATAACGAGTAATTAAGATGAACAATGCACATACCCCCCCTCTCCTCTACGAATTTGTTTTAAATAAATCGCACAATTCACAGCAAATCCACAGTTCAGAGTTTCAGACGACATTTTCGGTCCGTCTTGACCGGTATCAATTTGCGACTTGATGATGGTCAGTGATAAACCAAAATAGTTTAGAAAGACACGTAAGCAAACACTAGGATATATTAGAAAACGTTTCGGTCCTGGGACGGAAACGTTTTCTAATAAATGTCCTAATGTTGACTCACGTGTCTTATTAAACCAATCTGCCGGTATCTATTACCATGGTTTATACCATAAACCAAAATACCGTCGAAATCTCTCCCTCTCTGAATTGTGTATTTGTTTTGTTGTGAAGTTGTTGCAGCCAGGGTATTGTGACTTTTTTCTTCAATTCCTACCAAAGCTCCCCCAAAAAAATTCTAAAAAAAAAGGGCTCTAGTTTGAAACAAAAAAATGTATATTTCTCCAGAAAAATGAATTTACGGTTCATCGGTGCGGATGCTTCGTGCGGCTGGCAGCATGTTGCTGCGTATTGCGTTACTTGTTTTAAGTTGTAAATTGTTTTCGTTGTCATCTTAGTCGAGACGATAGTAATGTATAAAATACCTTGCGTATCGGGACTTGCCTTCAGACGTGTCTAATGGCTATAATAATAATAATAATAATAATATGTTGTTAAACATATGTTTTTTTTAGGTTGGTTGTGTACATTTCGCATTTGTTGCAAGTACTGCATTATGTACATTGCATGTTGTGTACATCGCATATTGTGTACATATCATGTGTGTGCACATCATGAATAGTGGCTTATATATAGTGTATGTCCCATATTGTGCACATGCAATATTGGTTTAGAAAGACACGTAAGCAAACACTGACATAGTTATTAGAAAACGTTTCGGTCTTGGGACCTTGATCATTTCTAACATACAGAGGTTGAAAGACATATATAGGCGGAGAGTGAGGCGTGAGTGACGTATGGTGTTATTAGAAAACGTTTCGGTCTTGGGACCTTGATCACTTCTAACATACAGAGGTTGAAAGACATATATAGGCGGAGAGTGAGGCGTGAGTGACGTATGGTGACCTGAAGAATGCCATGATGGGATGAGGACGGGTAGACGATGAGATCATGTGACTCTGTATTGTTGGGTTGGTGCTGCTTGAGTATCAACAAACCATCCATGGAACAGCCCTCGATGCAGTTCATAGTGCTCCCATGTGGTGATGTTGCCACAAATACTTGCCGGGCACTTGCTAAGAGTAACATCAATGTTTCCACCTTAACACATCATCTATCAAAGACCTCACTACGAAACGCAGCCCCACACCTCTAACTTTCACAGCAGGCGTCTACACCATCCCCTGTAGATTCTGTCCCAAGAAATATGTAGGCGAGACAGGCGGTCCGCCTGAACGAGCATCGAAGTGCCTGTAACAGAGACGATGTAAGGTACGCATGTGTCCTCCACGGGGCATTTGATGAACTGGGATGAGGCACAACTCGTTCTCACCGAACCAGACCTCAGACGCCGACGGTGCATAGAAGCTTCGCTAATCGCCGTCACCGACACAATAGAACGTAACACTGGAAACCACAAAATTTCTAAAACCTTAGCATAAATGATACTCAAGCAGCACCAACCCAACAACACAGGAGTCACATGATCTCATCATCCACACGTCTTCATCCCATCATGGCATTCTTCAGATCACCATGCGCCACTCACACCTCACTCTCTGCCTATATATAATGTCTATCAACCTCTGTATGTTAGAAGTGATCAAGGTCCCAGGACCGAAACATTTTCTAATAAATGTCAGTGTTTTCTTAAGTGTCTTTCTAAACCAACTTGACGGTATTTATTACCATGGTTTATATCACATGCAATATTGCCTATATCCCACAGTGTACGACCCATACTGTGCACCTCTCATTTGGTGCACATCCCATACTGCGTTCGTCCCATATTGTGTACACCCAATATTGTCTAAATCCCACAATGTACGTCCCATATTGCGCACATAAAATATAGTTAGGAAGGTAACGGTATTGCAGTTGCTGTTGCAAATACTACGATGTTGCAGAAACCGTGTTGCTGACCGTGTTGCAGAGAGGGAAAGTCCGAGTTTGGTCTGTGTTTTAGTGCGTTAATGTTTTAAACTCAAATGTTTTAACGTTAAAAAACAAAACATAATTCTTAATATAATCCTCCAAATTATTTCTTAACGTAACTTTTTAACGTAATTACGTAATTTTTCACATAGTTCTTAGCATAATTCTTCACATAATGTTATTTATGAGATCTGTTATATTATTCATTCGATTTCTAAAGTTATTCGAAAATAATGTTGATTTTTTTTTTCAAATTTTCCGAAATCCAAGAAAAAAAATTTCACTTGACTGTAAACATTTCATTGATTGTGAACATTTTCCTCACTTATAAACTTTTCACTTAAATGTAAATCATTTTCGCTAGTTGTAAATATTTCCCTAGATGTAAATTTCCATATCTTTAATCAACCTCTAGTAAATCAATTTACAGTATATCCATTTTTTTTACAAAAGACACAAGCTTTCTAATAGTCAGGTGTTTTTAAAAAAACTTAATAACTATAAATACGAGATATCATGACACTTCTGACAAGACAACATTTGAGTGATTGATGGTGAAGGTGTTTCTTCTTTTTTTTCCGAGCCATCCTGCCTCAGTGGGACACGGCCGGTGGGTTAAAATGAAATGAATTTTCCCTCCCCAGAGTTCATTTCTCAATAATAAAAAAAAAAAAATTGACACAAATATATTGGTGTCCAGGTGGACCCCGAGGCGTGTCGCCATGCATCACCCGGAACTCCAACACCACCTCCAGCACCGCTTCCACCACCTAAAACACCACTACCTCCACCACTAATCTCGCCAACACCTCCAGTACTACCCAAGGACGTTACCCAAGTACCTCCATAACCACCCCAGCGCTTCCTCCAACACAACCCCTAACATATCCATCGTTTACTCTGCCACTTTCTCCTGCTTTCTCTACCACTCCAACATTTCTTCCAAAGTCACCTCCCCAACACTTCTTCTCCACCATTATCACTAGTTCCCCCAGGCTCACGTCATAACCTTTCCCCTCCCCACATTACCCTCTCTCTCTCTCTCTCCCCAACTCTTCAGTAATTACCCTGTTCCCTCAGTCAGTAAGATATTCACTTTCACCTCTCCCTTTTTTTTCTTTACTGCCTTCCATCACTTTATCATCTTTCCAGCACTGTTCTCCTCATCTCACCCTCGTCTTGAAGTTACCCACTTCTTTCATTCACACCTCCAACTCTGCAACTCCCCTCCCTTAGCTCCTTTTCCCCTCTTTCTTTTCCAGAGCCTTTCCCCTTTTTCCCCTTCCTCCGTCAGCCCCCTTTCCTTTCTCCCCTTCCCATCACTCCCTGCCATTAAAAACATATACCAGTCTTTCATAATCACATCTATTTAATTTTTTCCAAAAATTTCACCGATGTTACCCCAAAAAATCCTCACAAGTTATGAAGTATTTTCTTGTCTAGCAAATTGCCAGTGGTGTAGCAGTGAGGTTACTGAGAGAGTAACACTGCCAGTGGTGTAGCAGTGAGGTAACTGAGAGAGCAACACTGCCAGTGGTGTAGCAGTGAGGTTACTGAGAGAGTAACACTGCCAGTGGTGTAGCAGTGAGGTTACTGAGAGAGCAACACTGCCAGTGGTGTAGCAGTGAGGTTACTGAGAGAGCAACACTGCCAGTGGTGTAGCAGTAAGGTTACTGAGAGAGTAACACTGTCAGTGGTGTAGCAGTGAGGTTACTGAGAGAGCAACACTGCCAGTGGTGTAGCAGTGAGGTTACTGAGAGAGCAACACTGCCAGTGGTGTAGCAGTGAGGTTACTGAGAGAGTAACACTGCCAGTGGTGTAGCAGTGAGGTTACTGAGAGAGCAACACTGCCAGTGGTGTAGCAGTGAGGTTACTGAGAGAGTAACACTGTCAGTGGTGTAGCAGTGAGGTTACTGAGAGAGCAACACTGCCAGTGGTGTAGCAGTGAGGTTACTGAGAGAGTAACACTGCCAGTGGTGTAGCAGTGAGGTTACTGAGAGTAACACTGCCAGTGGTGTAGCAGTGAGGTTACTGAGAGAGTAACACTGCCAGTGGTGTAGCAGTGAGGTTACTGAGAGTAACACTGCCAGTGGTGTAGCAGTGAGGTTACTGAGAGAGTAACACTGCCAGTGGTGTAGCAGTGAGGTTACTGAGAGTAACACTGCCAGTGGTGTAGCAGTGAGGTTACTGAGAGAGTAACACTGCCAGTGGTGTAGCAGTGAGGTTACTGAGAGAGCCACACTGCCAGTGGTGTAGCAGTGAGGTTACTGAGAGTAACACTGCCAGTGGTGTAGCAGTGAGGTTAGTGAGAGTAACACTGCCAGTGGTGTAGCAGTGAGGTTACTGAGAGTAACACTGCCAGTGGTGTAGCAGTGAGGTTACTGAGAGTAACACTGCCAGTGGTGTAGCAGTGAGGTTACTGAGAGTAACACTGCCAGTGGTGTAGCAGTGAGGTTACTGAGAGAGTAACACTGCCAGTGGTGTAGCAGTGAGGTTACTGAGAGTAACACTGCCAGTGGTGTAGCAGTGAGGTTACTGAGAGTAACACTGCCAGTGGTGTAGCAGTGAGGTTACTGAGAGTAACACTGCCAGTGGTGTAGCAGTGAGGTTACTGAGAGTAACACTGCCAGTGGTGTAGCAGTGAGGTTACTGAGAGTAACACTGCCAGTGGTGTAGCAGTGAGGTTACTGAGAGTAACACTGCCAGTGGTGTAGCAGTGAGGTTACTGAGAGTAACACTGCCAGTGGTGTAGCAGTGAGGTTACTGAGAGTAACACTGCCAGTGGTGTAGCAGTGAGGTTACTGAGAGAGTAACACTGCCAGTGGTGTAGCAGTGAGGTTAGTGAGAGTAACACTGCCAGTGGTGTAGCAGTGAGGTTACTGAGAGTAACACTGCCAGTGGTGTAGCAGTGAGGTTACTGAGAGTAACACTGCCAGTGGTGTAGCAGTGAGGTTACTGAGAGAGTAACACTGCCAGTGGTGTAGCAGTGAGGTTACTGAGAGTAACACTGCCAGTGGTGTAGCAGTGAGGTTACTGAGAGTAACACTGCCAGTGGTGTAGCAGTGAGGTTACTGAGAGTAACACTGCCAGTGGTGTAGCAGTGAGGTTACTGAGAGTAACACTGCCAGTGGTGTAGCAGTGAGGTTACTGAGAGTAACACTGCCAGTGGTGTAGCAGTGAGGTTACTGAGAGAGTAACACTGCCAGTGGTGTAGCAGTGAGGTTACTGAGAGTAACACTGCCAGTGGTGTAGCAGTGAGGTTACTGAGAGTAACACTGCCAGTGGTGTAGCAGTGAGGTTACTGAGAGTAACACTGCCAGTGGTGTAGCAGTGAGGTTACTGAGAGAGTGACACTGCCAGTGGTGCAGCAGTGAGGTTACTGAGAGAGTAACACTGCCAGTGGTGCAGCAGTGAGGTTACTGAGAGTAACACTGCCAGTGGTGCAGCAGTGAGGTTACTGAGAGTAACACTGCCAGTGGTGTAGCAGTGAGGTTACTGAGAGTAACACTGCCAGTGGTGTAGCAGTGAGGTTACTGAGAGTAACACTGCCAGTGGTGTAGCAGTGAGGTTACTGAGAGTAACACTGCCAGTGGTGTAGCAGTGAGGTTACTGAGAGTAACACTGCCAGTGGTGTAGCAGTGAGGTTACTGAGAGTAACACTGCCAGTGGTGTAGCAGTGAGGTTACTGAGAGTAACACTGCCAGTGGTGTAGCAGTGAGGTTACTGAGAGTAACACTGCCAGTGGTGTAGCAGTGAGGTTACTGAGAGTAACACTGCCAGTGGTGTAGCAGTGAGGTTACTGAGAGTAACACTGCCAGTGGTGTAGCAGTGAGGTTATTGAGAGTAACACTGCCAGTGGTGTAGCAGTGAGGTTACTGAGAGAGTAACACTGCCAGTGGTGTAGCAGTGAGGTTACTGAGAGTAACACTGCCAGTGGTGTAGCAGTGAGGTTACTGAGAGTAACACTGCCAGTGGTGTAGCAGTGAGGTTACTGAGAGTAACACTGCCAGTGGTGTAGCAGTGAGGTTACTGAGAGTAACACTGCCAGTGGTGTAGCAGTGAGGTTACTGAGAGTAACACTGCCAGTGGTGTAGCAGTGAGGTTACTGAGAGTAACACTGCCAGTGGTGTAGCAGTGAGGTTACTGAGAGTAACACTGCCAGTGGTGTAGCAGTGAGGTTACTGTGAGAGTAACAGTGCCAGTGGTGTAGCAGTGAGGTTACTGAGAGAGTAACACTGCCAGTGGTGTAGCAGTGAGGTTACTGAGAGAGTAACACTGCCAGTGGTGTAGCAGTGAGGTTACTGAGAGTAACACTGCCAGTGGTGTAGCAGTGAGGTTACTGAGAGAGTAACACTGCCAGTGGTGTAGCAGTGAGGTTACTGAGAGAGCCACACTGCCAGTGGTGTAGCAGTGAGGTTACTGAGAGTAACACTGCCAGTGGTGTAGCAGTGAGGTTACTGAGAGTAACACTGCCAGTGGTGTAGCAGTGAGGTTACTGAGAGTAACACTGCCAGTGGTGTAGCAGTGAGGTTACTGAGAGTAACACTGCCAGTGGTGTAGCAGTGAGGTTACTGAGAGAGTAACACTGCCAGTGGTGTAGCAGTGAGGTTACTGAGAGTAACACTGCCAGTGGTGTAGCAGTGAGGTTACTGAGAGTAACACTGCCAGTGGTGTAGCAGTGAGGTTACTGAGAGTAACACTGCCAGTGGTGTAGCAGTGAGGTTACTGAGAGAGTAACACTGCCAGTGGTGTAGCAGTGAGGTTACTGAGAGAGTAACACTGCCAGTGGTGCAGCAGTGAGGTTACTGAGAGAGTAACACTGCCAGTGGTGCAGCATTGAGGTTACTGAGAGTAACACTGCCAGTGGTGTAGCAGTGAGGTTACTGAGAGTAACACTGCCAGTGGTGTAGCAGTGAGGTTACTGAGAGTAACACTGCCAGTGCTGTAGCAGTGAGGTTACTGAGAGTAACACTGCCAGTGGTGTAGCAGTGAGGTTACTGAGAGTAACACTGCCAGTGGTGTAGCAGTGAGGTTACTGAGAGTAACACTGCCAGTGGTGTAGCAGTGAGGTTACTGAGAGTAACACTGCCAGTGGTGTAGCAGTGAGGTTACTGAGAGAGTAACACTGCCAGTGGTGTAGCAGTGAGGTTACTGAGAGTAACTGCCAGTGGTGTAGCAGTGAGGTTACTGAGAGTAACACTGCCAGTGGTGTAGCAGTGAGGTTACTGAGAGTAACACTGCCAGTGGTGTAGCAGTGAGGTTACTGAGAGTAACACTGCCAGTGGTGTAGCAGTGAGGTTACTGAGAGTAACACTGCCAGTGCTGTAGCAGTGAGGTTACTGAGAGTAACACTGCCAGTGGTGTAGCAGTGAGGTTACTGAGAGTAACACTGCCAGTGGTGTAGCAGTGAGGTTACTGAGAGTAACACTGCCAGTGGTGTAGCAGTGAGGTTACTGAGAGTAACACTGCCAGTGGTGTAGCAGTGAGGTTACTGAGAGAGTAACACTGCCAGTGGTGTAGCAGTGAGGTTACTGAGAGAGCAACACTGCCAGTGGTGTAGCAGTGAGGTTACTGAGAGAGTAACACTGCCAGTGGTGTAGCAGTGAGGTTACTGAGAGAGTAACACTGCCAGTGGTGTAGCAGTGAGGTTACTGAGAGAGCAACACTGCCAGTGGTGTAGCAGTGAGGTTACTGAGAGAGCAACACTGCCAGTGGTGTAGCAGTGAGGTTACTGAGAGAGCAACACTGCCAGTGGTGCAGCAGTGAGGTTACTGAGAGAGCAACACTGCCAGTGGTGTAGCAGTGAGGTTACTGATAGAGCAACACTGCCAGTGGTGTAGCAGTGAGGTTACTGAGAGAGTAACACTGCCAGTGGTGTAGCAGTGAGGTTACTGAGAGTAACACTGCCAGTGGTGTAGCAGTGAGGTTACTGAGAGAGTAACACTGCCAGTGGTGTAGCAGTGAGGTTACTGAGAGTAACACTGTCAGTGGTGTAGCAGTGAGGTTACTGAGAGAGTAACACTGCCAGTGGTGTAGCAGTGAGGTTACTGAGAGAGTAACACTGCCAGTGGTGTAGCAGTGAGGTTACTGAGAGAGCAACACTGCCAGTGGTGTAGCAGTGAGGTTACTGAGAGAGTAACACTGCCAGTGGTGTAGCAGTGAGGTTACTGAGAGAGTAACACTGCCAGTGGGGTAGCAGTGAGGTTACTGAGAGAGCAACACTGCCAGTGGTGTAGCAGTGAGGTTACTGAGAGAGTAACACTGCCAGTGGTGTAGCAGTGAGGTTACTGAGAGAGTAACACTGCCAGTGGTGTAGCAGTGAGGTTACTGAGAGAGTAACACTGCCAGTGGTGTAGCAGTGAGGTTACTGAGAGAGTAACACTGCCAGTGGTGTAGCAGTGAGGTTACTGAGAGAGCAACACTGCCAGTGGTGTAGCAGTGAGGTTACTGAGAGAGTAACACTGCCAGTGGTGTAGCAGTGAGGTTACTGAGAGAGCAACACTGCCAGTGGTGCAGCAGTGAGGTTACTGAGAGAGCAACACTGCCAGTGGTGTAACATTGAGGTTACTGAGAGAGTAACACTGCCAGTGGTGTAGCAGTGAGGTTACTGAGAGAGTAACACTGCCAGTGGTGTAGCAGTGAGGTTACTGAGAGAGTAACACTGCCAGTGGTGTAGCAGTGAGGTTACTGAGAGAGCCACACTGCCAGTGGTGTAGCAGTGAGGTTACTGAGAGAGTAACACTGCCAGTGGTGTAGCAGTGAGGTTACTGAGAGAGTAACACTGCCAGTGGTGTTGCAGTGAGGTTACTGAGAGAGTAACACTGCCAGTGGTGTAGCAGTGAGGTTACTGAGAGAGCAACACTGCCAGTGGTGTAGCAGTGAGGTTACTGAGAGAGTAACACTGCCAGTGGTGTAGCAGTGAGGTTACTGAGAGAGTAACACTGCCAGTGGTGTAGCAGTGAGGTTACTGAGAGAGCCACACTGCCAGTGGTGTAGCAGTGAGGTTACTGAGAGAGTAACACTGCCAGTGGTGTAGCAGTGAGGCTACTGAGAGAGCAACACTGCCAGTGGTGTAGCAGTGAGGTTACTGAGAGAGCAACACTGCCAGTGGTGTAGCAGTGAGGTTACTGAGAGAGCAACACTGCCAGTGGTGTAGCAGTGAGGCTACTGAGAGAGCAACACTGCCAGTGGTGTAGCAGTGAGGTTACTGAGAGAGCAACACTGCCAGTGGTGTAGCAGTGAGGTTACTGAGAGAGTAACACTGCCAGTGGTGTAGCAGTGAGGTTACTGAGAGAGCAACACTGCCAGTGGTGTAGCAGTGAGGTTACTGAGAGTAACACTGCCAGTGGTGTAGCAGTGAGGTTACTGAGAGAGCAACACTGCCAGTGGTGTAGCAGTGAGGTTACTGAGAGAGTAACACTGCCAGTGGTGTAGCAGTGAGGTTACTGAGAGAGTAACACTGCCAGTGGTGTAGCAGTGAGGTTACTGAGAGAGTAACACTGCCAGTGGTGTAGCAGTGAGGTTACTGAGAGAGCAACACTGCCAGTGGTGTAGCAGTGAGGTTACTGAGAGAGCAACACTGCCAGTGGTGTAGCAGTGAGGTTACTGAAAGAGCAACACTGCCAGTGGTGCAGCAGTGAGGTTACTGAGAGAGCAACACTGCCAGTGGTGCAGCAGTGAGGTTACTGAGAGAGCAACACTGCCAGTGGTGTAGCAGTGAGGTTACTGAGAGAGCAACACTGCCAGTGGTGCAACAGTGAGGTTACTGAGAGAGCAACACTGCCAGTGGTGCAGCAGTGAGGCTACTGAGAGAGCAACACTGCCAGTTTTGCAGCAGTGAGGCTACTGAGAGAGCAACACTGCCAGTGGTGTAGCAGTGAGGTTACTGAGAGAGCAACACTGCCAGTGGTGTAGCAGTGAGGTTACTGAGAGAGCAACACTGCCAGTGGTGTAGCAGTGAGGTTACTGAGAGAGCAACACTGCCAGTGGTGTAGCAGTGAGGTTACTGAGAGAGCAACACTGCCAGTGGTGTAGCAGTGAGGTTACTGAGAGAGCAACACTGCCAGTGGTGTAGCAGTGAGGTTACTGAGAGAGCAACACTGCCAGTGGTGCAGCAGTGATGCTACTGAGAGAGCAACACTGCCAGTGGTGCAGCAGTGAGGCTACTGAGAGAGCAACACTGTCAGTCTTGTAGCAGTGAGGTTACTGAGAGAGCAACACTGCAAGTGGTGTAGCAGTGAGGTTACTGAGAGAGCAACACTGCCAGTGGTGTAGCAGTGAGGTTACTGAGAGAGCAACACTGCCAGTGATGTAGCAGTGAGGTTACTGAGAGAGCAACACTGCCAGTGGTGCAGCAGTGAGGCTACTGAGAGAGCAACACTGCCAGTGGTGCAGCAGTGAGGCTACTGAGAGAGCAACACTGCCAGTGGTGCAGCAGTGAGGCTACTGAGAGAGCAACACTGCCAGTGGTGCAGCAGTGAGGTTACTGAGAGAGCAACACTGCCAGTGGTGCAACAGTGAGGTTACTGAGAGAGCAACACTGCCAGTGGTGCAACAGTGAGGTTACTGAGAGAGCAACACTGCCAGTGGTGCAACAGTGAGGTTACTGAGAGAGCAACACTGCCAGTGGTGCAGCAGCGAGGTTACTGAGAGAGCAACACTGCCAGTGGTGCAGCAGCGAGGTTACTGAGAGAGCAACACTGCCAGTGGTGCAACAGTGAGGTTACTGAGAGAGCAACACTGCCAGTGGTGCAACAGTGAGGTTACTGAGAGAGCAACACTGCCAGTGGTGCAGCAGTGAGGTTACTGAGAGAGCAACACTGCCAGTGGTGCAACAGTGAGGTTACTGAGAGAGCAAAACTGCCAGTGGTGCAACAGTGAGGTTACTGAGAGAGCAACACTGCCAGTGGTGCAACAGTGAGGTTACTGAGAGAGCAACACTGCCAGTGGTGCAACAGTGAGGCTACTGAGAGAGCAACACTGCCAGTGGTGCAGCAGTGAGGCTACTGAGAGAGCAACACTGCCAGTGGTGCAACAGTGAGGCTACTGAGAGAGCCACACTGCCAGTGGTGCAGCAGTGAGGCTACTGAGAGAGCAACACTGCCAGTGGTGCAACAGTGAGGCTACTGAGAGAGCAACACTGCCAGTGGTGCAGCAGTGAGGCTACTGAGAGAGCAACACTGCCAGTGGTGCAGCAGTGAGGCTACTGAGAGAGCAACACTGCCAGTGGTGCAGCAGTGAGGTTACTGAGAGAGCAACACTGCCAGTGGTGCAACAGTGAGGTTACTGAGAGAGCAACACTGCCAGTGGTGCAGCAGTGAGGTTACTGAGAGAGCAACACTGCCAGTGGTGCAGCAGTGAGGTTACTGAGAGAGCAACACTGCCAGTGGTGCAACAGTGAGGTTACTGAGAGAGCAACACTGCCAGTGGTGCAACAGTGAGGTTACTGAGAGAGCAACACTGCCAGTGGTGCAGCAGTGAGGTTACTGAGAGAGCAACACTGCCAGTGGTGCAGCAGTGAGGTTACTGAGAGAGCAACACTGCCAGTGGTGTAGCAGTGAGGTTACTGAGAGAGCAACACTGCCAGTGGTGCAACAGTGAGGTTACTGAGAGAGCAACACTGCCAGTGGTGGAACAGTGAGGTTACTGAGAGAGCAACACTGCCAGTGGTGCAACAGTGAGGTTACTGAGAGAGCAACACTGCCAGTGGTGCAACAGTGAGGTTACTGAGAGAGCAACACTGCCAGTGGTGCAACAGTGAGGTTACTGAGAGAGCAACACTGCCAGTGGTGCAGCAGTGAGGTTACTGAGAGAGCAACACTGCCAGTGGTGCAACAGTGAGGTTACTGAGAGAGCAACACTGCCAGTGGTGCAGCAGTGAGGTTACTGAGAGAGCAACACTGCCAGTGGTGCAACAGTGAGGTTACTGAGAGAGCAACACTGCCAGTGGGGCAGCAGTGAGGTTACTGAGAGAGCAACACTGCCAGTGGTGCAACAGTGAGGTTACTGAGAGAGCAACACTGCCAGTGGTGCAACAGTGAGGTTACTGAGAGAGCAACACTGCCAGTGGTGCAACAGTGAGGTTACTGAGAGAGCAACACTGCCAGTGGTGTAGCAGTGAGGTTACTGAGAGAGCAACACTGCCAGTGGTGCAACAGTGAGGTTGCTGAGAGAGCAACACTGCCAGTGGTGCAGCAGTGAGGTTACTGAGAGAGCAACACTGCCAGTGGTGCAACAGTGAGGTTACTGAGAGAGCAACACTGCCAGTGGTGCAGCAGTGAGGTTACTGAGAGAGCAACACTGCCAGTGGTGCAACAGTGAGGTTGCTGAGAGAGCAACACTGCCAGTGGTGCAACAGTGAGGTTACTGAGAGAGCAACACTGCCAGTGGTGCAACAGTGAGGTTACTGAGAGAGCAACACTGCCAGTGGTGCAGCAGTGAGGTTACTGAGAGAGCAACACTGCCAGTGGTGCAACAGTGAGGTTACTGAGAGAGCAACACTGCCAGTGGTGCAACAGTGAGGTTACTGAGAGAGCAACACTGCCAGTGGTGCAGCAGTGAGGTTACTGAGAGAGCAACACTGCCAGTGGTGCAGCAGTGAGGTTACTGAGAGAGCAACACTGCCAGTGGTGCAGCAGCGAGGTTACTGAGAGAGCAACACTGCCAGTGGTGCAACAGTGAGGTTACTGAGAGAGCAACACTGCCAGTGGTGCAACAGTGAGGTTACTGAGAGAGCAACACTGCCAGTGGTGTAGCAGTGAGGTTACTGAGAGAGCAACACTGCCAGTGGTGCAACAGTGAGGTTACTGAGAGAGCAACACTGCCAGTGGTGCAACAGTGAGGTTACTGAGAGAGCAACACTGCCAGTGGTGCAACAGTGAGGTTACTGAGAGAGCAACACTGCCAGTGGTGCAACAGTGAGGTTACTGAGAGAGCAACACTGCCAGTGGTGCAACAGTGAGGTTACTGAGAGAGCAACACTGCCAGTGGTGTAGCAGTGAGGTTACTGAGAGAGCAACACTGCCAGTGGTGCAGCAGTGAGGTTACTGAGAGAGCAACACTGCCAGTGGTGCAGCAGTGAGGTTACTGAGAGAGCAACACTGCCAGTGGTGTAGCAGTGAGGTTACTGAGAGAGTAACACTGCCAGTGGTGCAACAGTGAGGTTACTGAGAGAGCAACACTGCCAGTGGTGCAACAGTGAGGTTACTGAGAGAGCAACACTGCCAGTGGTGCAACAGTGAGGTTACTGAGAGAGCAACACTGCCAGTGGTGCAACAGTGAGGTTACTGAGAGAGCAACACTGCCAGTGGTGCAACAGTGAGGTTACTGAGAGAGCAACACTGCCAGTGGTGCAACAGTGAGGTTTCTGAGAGAGCAACACTGCCAATGGTGTAGCAGTGAGGTTACTGAGAGAGCAACACTGCCAGTGGTGCAACAGTGAGGTTACTGAGAGAGCAGCACTGCCACTGGTGCAGCAGCGAGGTTACTGAGAGAGCAACAGTGCCAGTGGTGCAACAGTGAGGTTACTGAGAGAGCAACACTGCCAGTGGTGCAACAGTGAGGTTACTGAGAGAGCAACACTGCCAGTGGTGCAACAGTGAGGTTACTGAGAGAGCAACACTGCCACTGGTGCAGCAGCGAGGTTACTGAGAGAGCAACACTGCCAGTGGTGTAGCAGTGAGGTTACTGAGAGAGCAACACTGCCAGTGGTGCAACAGTGAGGTTACTGAGAGAGCAACACTGCCAGTGGTACAACAGTGAGGTTACTGAGAGAGCAACACTGCCAGTGGTGCAACAGTGAGGTTACTGAGAGAGCAACACTGCCAGTGGTACAACAGTGAGTTTACTGAGAGAGCAACACTGCCAGTGGTGCAACAGTGAGGTTACTGAGAGAGCAACACTGCCAGTGGTACAACAGTGAGGTTACTGAAAGAGCAACACTGCCAGTGGTGCAACAGTGAGGTTACTGAGAGAGCAACACTGCCAGTGGTGTAGCAGTGAGGTTACTGAGAGAGCAACACTGCCAGTGGTGTAGCAGTGAGGTTACTGAGAGAGCAACACTGCCAGTGGTGTAGCAGTGAGGTTACTGAGAGAGCAACACTGCCAGTGGTGCAACAGTGAGGTTACTGAGAGAGCAACACTGCCAGTGGTGTAGCAGTGAGGTTACTGAGAGAGCAACACTGCCAGTGGTGTAGCAGTGAGGTTACTGAGAGAGCAACACTGCCAGTGGTACAACAGTGAGGTTACTGAGAGAGCAACACTGCCAGTGGTGTAGCAGTGAGGTTACTGAGAGAGCAACACTGCCAGTGGTGTAGCAGTGAGGTTACTGAGAGAGCAACACTGCCAGTTGTACAACAGTGAGGTTACTGAGAGAGCAACACTGCCAGTGGTGTAGCAGTGAGGTTACTGAGAGAGCAACACTGCCAGTGGTGTAGCAGTGAGGTTACTGAGAGAGCAACACTGCCAGTGGTGCAACAGTGAGGTTACTGAGAGAGGAACACTGCCAGTGGTGTAGCAGTGAGGTTACTGAGAGTAACACTGCCAGTGGTGTAGCAGTGAGGTTACTGAGAGAGCAACACTGCCAGTGGTGCAACAGTGAGGTTACTGAGAGAGCAACACTGCCAGTGGTGTAGCAGTGAGGTTACTGAGAGTAACACTGCCAGTGGTGTAGCAGTGAGGTTACTGAGAGAGCCACACTGCCAGTGGTGTAGCAGTGAGGTTACTGAGAGAGCAAGACTGCCAGTGGTGCAGCAGTGAGGTTACTGAGAGAGTAACACTGCCAGTGGTGTAGCAGTGAGGTTACTGAGAGAGTAACACTGCCAGTGGTGTAGCAGTGAGGTTACTGAGAGAGTAACACTGCCAGTGGTGTAGCAGTGAGGTTACTGAGAGAGTAACACTGCCAGTGGTGTAGCAGTGAGGTTACTGAGAGAGTAACACTGCCAGTGGTGTAGCAGTGAGGTTACTGAGAGAGTAACACTGCCAGTGGTGTAGCAGTGAGGTTACTGAGAGAGTAACACTGCCAGTGGTGTAGCAGTGAGGTTACTGAGAGTAACACTGCCAGTGGTGTAGCAGTGAGGTTACTGAGAGAGCCACACTGCCAGTGGTGTAGCAGTGAGGTTACTGAGAGAGCAAGACTGCCAGTGGTGCAGCAGTGAGGTTACTGAGAGAGTAACACTGCCAGTGGTGTAGCAGTGAGGTTACTGAGAGAGTAACACTGCCAGTGGTGTAGCAGTGAGGTTACTGAGAGAGTAACACTGCCAGTGGTGTAGCAGTGAGGTTACTGAGAGTAACACTGCCAGTGGTGTAGCAGTGAGGTTACTGAGAGAGCCACACTGCCAGTGGTGTAGCAGTGAGGTTACTGAGAGAGCAAGACTGCCAGTGGTGCAGCAGTGAGGTTACTGAGAGAGTAACACTGCCAGTGGTGTAGCAGTGAGGTTACTGAGAGAGTAACACTGCCAGTGGTGTAGCAGTGAGGTTACTGAGAGAGTAACACTGCCAGTGGTGTAGCAGTGAGGTTACTGAGAGCAACACTGCCAGTGGTGTAGCAGTGAGGTTACTGAGAGAGTAACACTGCTAGTGGTGTAGCAGTGAGGCTACTGAGAGAGTAACACTGCCAGTGGTGTAGCAGTGAGGTTACTGAGAGAGTAACACTGCCAGTGGTGTAGCAGTGAGGTTACTGAGAGCAACACTGCCAGTGGTGCAGCAGTGAGGTTACTGAGAGAGCAACATTGATACAAAGACACTAACACAATTTATTTTTTTCTGGTTAATCTGGCAAAATAGTCACATTGACGTAACATCTGGAGGGCAAACTTCTCAAACTCACACGCAGCTCTTTTTTTTCTAAGTCGACTTTCTCCTACTCTTTTTTTATATCTCATCAGATGAAGCGTTTGCTAGTGCCTCGAGGGGGGAGGAGGAATAGAAAGAAGAAGAGAAAAGGAGTAGTAGGAGAAGGAGCAGAAGGATTTGGAGGAGGAAGAGTAGGAGGAGGAGGAAGAGGAAGAGGAAGAGGAGAAAGATGAGAAAGTTGCACGATTAAAGGGGAAGGTGGGAGGGGATAGAAAGGTGAGGAAGACGATGTTCAAGGGTGTGGTCGAGTGGTTGATGAGTGATTTGTCTGACTGTCTGCTGGAGTCTTAACTCACATTCCTCAAATAGTTACATTATACGTCAGCAGCAGCAAGCAGCTCCACTGTCTGACGCGCATATATTATTTTGTTTTAATTATTTTTAATTATCACTAACAGTAGCTTTTCCTGCCTCTCTACGGTCACTCGTCTGACTGGGAAACTCCCCTGATGGAAGCAAGACCCGTACAAGATAAGACAAAATCACTTTTAGTGGTTGTGAACGATTGTCTCGTCGTCCCGATGTCATGAGGAAAAACTAACACAAGCATGCATAGAAAATGCTACTAATTAGGCGAGAAAATGTGTCGATTACCTGGTGAAGGGAGACGAATGGGAAGGAGGAAGGTGAGAGTAATGGGGGAGGAAGGAGCTAGGATAGAAGGGGAGAGGTGAGGAAGGTGTGTGTGTGGGGGGGGAAGGGAAGAATGGAGAAAAGATGAGAAGAGAGCGGTAGGAAAAAAAAGAGATGGAAGGAGCGAGGGAGGGAGCCAAGGAAGAAGTTGGAAAGGTACGACACTTAGGTTAGAGAGGGAGCAGGGAAAGAGGAAGACAATGAAGATGAAAGGGAGTAAAATTACCTTTACACATGTCAAAGTCTTCATTTGGACCTAATGACCAAGAGTGAAGAAGTCACTTGTGGCGAAACGTTTGATCAATGCATTCAGTACGTCTTGATCAGTACATTCGCGTCTTTTACTTATTCAGTGCGAAAAGACGGAAGGAGAATTACGACAACCTAGAGGACGGTCCAGGACGGACCGAAACATCGTCTAACGCATCCTTTCTAAATTGTGGGTTTTCATATACCTCTCAACAAACTTAATCCTATCCAATGAAGAAATACAAGACTTACAGGGCCTGTAAAGGGGAGGTCCAGCCAGACCTTGGCCTAGCATATTTCACGATTTGTGCTTACCTAGCGACGGTTCTGAGCCTATGACAACATCTGTCTGGCTTAACCTCACCAGTTTTCGTGGCTCTTGTTAAGTTGACGCAAATTGTGAAATACCTTAGGTATTGTGTGAGGTTAAGCCCTAACCTGTCTGGTGTGACCACACCTGCTGAAGCTACAAGTCTTGTGTGTCTGCAGTTGATACGTGGTTTTGCCACCGGGTCGATGGCAAGACTCGCTTCAACCACGTAAGTGTTGTCGTTGGAGGAGCCTTCATCATAATCACTTTTCTCTGCTCAGGTGTTGACTCATTAATTAACTCTGAAATAACACATAAAATGAGTGTATTCTTTCATATTTTCCTCAGTCTTGTACAAGTAGATATGAGTTATCATGGTACAGATAATAACATATATATATATATATATATATATATATATATATATATATATATATATATATATATATATATATATATATATGCAAAACAACCACTCTGAAAGAATAGAGGTAAAACTGGTCAGTTAGCAAGACCTCGTTTAAAATTAAGTTCTTTCTAAAATTTTCTCTTATACGTTTAAAAATATTTTTTTTTCATTTATGCTAATGTAAAAATTGATAATTTTGTACCAAAAGAATCTTAAACTTACCTAACCTTATTGTAACAACCGCAATTTAATTTAGCCTAATCCAACTAAGTATATTTTAGATAAGTTTACAATAGTTTAATAATAAACACAGTGAAATATATTTTTTTTAGCTAGGTTCAGAATGATTTTTGCGAAATTATTGCATACACAAATTTTCACTTGCCTTATTCGGAAAGAAAACCCTTGATATTTAAGCCAAAATAGCAAGTTTTATCTATTCGGCACGACATATATATATCCACTAAACAGAGATTCAACTTAGTTTTACCACCCGCCTTACAAACAGTTCATTAAAAACCCACTACTTGCCATTGCAGCCAGACAATGAATTAACAGATGCATCAGCACATGATCTGAAAAAACCTGAAGTTAGTGTGTAACAAAACACATTAACACAGTTAATCTTCCATTAGCAGACAGGCGCATTATTTTCAATCTGGAACGAGGTAATTGTACTAGCCATGCGGGAGCATTAAATGCTCCATCATTTTAAAATTTGCTTGGAAACCTGTACCCTTGTTAATTTTTTTGTGTTGTGTTTATCGAACAAACGATTATTGTATTGTGATCCACCAAGTGAAGTATAAATTTTAGTTGAATTAAATTACTGAAATCACAATATAATTTCTATCTTCCACAGAAATTCATGATGTTTATTGAAGAGTATATGTTACTGGGAGAAAAGTGAAGAGGTAAAGTTACAACGTATCATTGTTATGCTGCAAGTCACTTTATGCAGAGAAAATTGTAACAAAAAAGTTACCCTTCATTGAACGTAGTTGAAAGTTGCACACTACAACTGTTCTGCCGCTGGGTTTTGTTTGGGAAGGTTTTTCTAAACGCACGCGATCACGTGTACTCTTCAACCTTATGATTTAGAGTGGGGACCTCCCTAAATCAGCTCAGAATTTAATAATAACTGGCAGGATGGATTATATAATTATTAGAGGATACGGAACATTCAAACCCAGTTCCTCAAGGTTGAGGAGTTTGATGCAACCAAATATTTCTCATATACGGATCGACTGTCACTGATTGTACAAGGTTACTAGCCTCTTACCTTGGCCTCAGGGCACAGTTAGCTAGTTTATAGTATTTGCGTTCTTATAATTTCGGGAGAATACGAGATAATCTATAGTATAAGTAGTTAAACTGAACTAGCCTCAATGAGACATACTTTGCGAGTCACAGGATGGAAACGTCGTCTTGATACAATCTGCTTCCACAGTAACAGAGATTACAAACAGACGCAGAAGGGGACAGGGAGAAAGAGGTACAGGACAGAGAGACAGGTTAGAAGGCCCCGTGAAAGGAGGAGGAAACTACAGGTGGATCGTCATCATAGTAGGGAGAGACCCAATAACACAGGAAAGAAGAGTAGAGGCACTGCATGCTTCACTCAGATTGCTCCAACAGGTGGATACAACCGTCATCTGGACTGCTCCAGCACTCAGCAGGTGGACGCACTCATCACCTGGACTGCTCCAACACTCAGCAGGTGGACACAGTCATCACCTGGATTGCTCCAATACTCAGCAGGTGGACACAGTCATCACCTGAACTGCTCCAACACTCAGCAGGTGGACACAGTCATCACCTGGACTGCTCCAACACTCAGCAGGTGGACACAGTCATCACCTGGACTGCTCCAACACTCAGCAGGTGGACGCAGTCATCACCCGGACTGCTCCAACACTCAGCAGGTGGACGCAGTCATCACCTGGACTGCTCCAACACTCAGCAGTTGGACGCAGTCATCACCCGGACTGCTCCAACACTCAGCAGGTGGACACAGTCATCACCTGGATTGCTCCAACACTCAGCAGGTGGACACAGTCATCACCTGGACTGCTCCAACACTCAGCAGGTGGACACAGTCATCACCTGGACTGCTCCAACACTCAGCAGGTGGACACAGTCATCACCTGGACTGCTCCAATACTCAGCAGGTGGACACAGTCATCACCTGGACTGCTCCAACACTCAGCAGGTGGACACAGTCATCACCTGGACTTCTCCAATACTCAGCAGGTGGACACAGTCATCACCTGGACTGCTCCAACTCTCAGCAGGTGGACACAGTCATCACCTGGACTGCTCCAACACTCAGCAGGTGGACACAGTCATCACCTGGACTTCTCCAATACTCAGCAGGTGGACACAGTCATCACCTGGACTGCTCCAACTCTCAGCAGGTGGACACAGTCATCACCTGGACTGCTCCATCACTCAGCAGGTGGACGCAGTCATCACGTGGACTGCTCCATCACTTAGTTGGACGCAGTCATCACCTGGACTGCTCCAACACTCAGCAGGTGGACGCAGTCATCACCCGGACTGCTCCAACACTCAGCAGGTGGACGCAGTCATCACCTGGACTGCTCCAACACTCAGCAGTTGGACGCAGTCATCACCTGGACTGCTCCAACACTCAGCAGGTGGACGCAGTCATCACCTGGACTGCTCCAACACTCAGCAGGTGGACGCAGTCATCACCTAGACTGCTCCAACACTCAGCAGGTGGACGCACTCATCACCTGGACTGCTCCATCACTCAGCAGGTGGACGTACTCATCACCTGGACTGCTCCATCACTCAACAGGTGGACGTACTCATCACCTGGACTGCTCCATCACTCAGCAGGTGGACGCACTCATCACCTGGACTGCTCCATCACTCAACAGGTGGACGTAATCATCACCTGGTCTGCTCCATCACTCAGCAGATGGACGTACTCATCACCTGGACTGCTCCATCACTCAACAGGTGGACGTACTCATCACCTGGACTGCTCCATCACTCAGCAGGTGAACGTACTCATCACCTGGACTGCTCCATCACTCAACAGGTGGACGTACTCATCACCTGGACTGCTCCAACACTCAGCAGGTGGACGCAGTCATCACCTAGACTGCTCCAACACTCAGCAGGTGGACGCAGTCATCACCTGGACTGCTCCAACACTCAGCAGGTGGACGCACTCATCACCTGGACTGCTCCATCACTCAGTAGGTGGACGTACTCATCACCTGGACTGCTCCATCACTCAACAGGTGGACGTAATCATCACCTGGACTGCTCCATCACTCAGCAGGTGGACGCACTCATTACCTGGACTGCTTCATCACTCAACAGGTGGACGTACTCATCACCTGGCCTGCTCCATCACTCAACAGGTGGACGTACTCATCACCTGGACTGCTCCATCACTCAACAGGTGGACGTACTCATCACCTGGACTGCTCCATCACTCAACAGGTGGACGTACTCATCACTTGGACTGCTCCATCACTCAACAGGTGGACGTACTCATCACCTGGACTGCTCCATCACTCAACAGGTGGACGTACTCATCACCTGGACTGCTCCATCACTCAACAGGTGGACGTACTCATCACCTGGACTGCTCCATCACTCAACAGGTGGACGTACTCATCACCTGGACTGCTCCAACACTCAGCAGGTGGACAGTCCTTCAATCTCCCGGTTTTGATTGCCACTCAGACCACATTTTGCCATTTTTAAACTCTCTTGGGAAATAAAAATTATTCTCTCCTTTTTTTTTGCTCACTCAGGCAATGATGACGACTCTGGAGAGTGAAACTTGATTTATTTTTAAATCTTCCATAGGCAGTGCCCTGAGAGTAATGTTACTCTGGCAGTGCCCTGAGAGTAATGTTACTCTGGCAGTGCCCTGAGAGTAATGTTACTCTGGCAGTGCCCTGAGAGTAATGTTACTCTGGCAGTGCCCTGAGAGTAATGTTACTCTGGCAGTGCCCTGAGAGTAATGTTACTCTGGCAGTGTCCTGAGAGTAATGTTACTCTGGCAGTGCCCTGAGAGTAATGTTACTCTGGCAGTGCCCTGAGAGTAATGTTACTCTGGCAGTGCCCTGAGAGTAATGTTATTCTGGCAATGCCCTGAGAGTAATGTTACTCTGGCAGTGCCCTGAGAGTAATGTTACTCTGGGAGTGCCCTGAGAATAATGTTACTCTGGCAGTGCCCTGAGAGTAATGTTACTCTGGCAGTGCCCTGAGAGTAATGTTACTCTGGCAGTGCCCTGAGAGTAATGTTACTCTGGCAGTGCCCTGAGAGTAATGTTACTCTGGGAGTGCCCTGAGAGTAATGTTACTCTGGCAGTGCCCTGAGAGTAATGTTACTCTGGGAGTGCCCTGAGAGTAATGTTACTCTGGCAGTGCCCTGAAAATAGTATTAGTCGGGCAGTGCCCTGGGATTAATTTCATTTACTCGAGCAGTACCGTGGAAATTTTATTACTTACTCAGGCAGTGCCATGGGAATAAGTGTACTTCATAGGGCATTGCCTCTGGAAATAATTCTACTTGCGCAGTGCCCCAAGGTTAATTTTTATTGCCCCTCTACCTCATCAGTACCCAAGAGTTTTATCTAATAAATGTTCCACTGTCCATCGGTGCGTCGCGTTAAGTTGGTAATATTCGTGTGAAGTCAGTACCTCTGGCTGAACTTAATTTACTTTCATTGTGGAGGGAAAAAAAATCACATGTTAAACTTAACTTTCAACTTGATCAATACCCCTTGTTAAATTTACTTAATTGGTCACTTACGGTGACCATTTAAGTGGCTACCTGGACAGAACCCCTTACATGAAGGTCGTATCATTAAGGCCTTTGATAAAGTTGTACACAGGAGACTGATTAAGAAAGTAGCGGCACATAGAATAAGTGGATAAATTATCTCTGGGGGCTAAGGCATGACTGATAGTCATGGGGAGATAATGGAATTGGGACTTGTTATGAGTGGTTTTCCACAGGGGTCAGTGTTGGAACCTCTTGTAGTTCACAAGCTACACACACAGGACATTGATGAGGAACATGAGTAAGTTCTACCAGCCGCTGATGAAGGAAGGCAGCCCTTCCATCCCATTACTGATGAAGGGAAGGCAGACCTTCATCTCATCTCTGATGAAGGGAAGGTAGACCTTTCATCCCATCACTGATGAACGAAAGGTAAACCTTCCATCCCATCGCTGAAAAAGGGAAGATAGACCTTCCATCCCATCACTGATGAAGGGAAGGCAGACCTTCCATCTCACCACTGATGAAGGGAAGGTAGACCTTCCATCCCATCACTGATGAAGGAAAGGTAAACCTTCCATCCCATCACTGAAAAAGGGAAGGTAGACCTTCCATCCCATCACTGATGAAGGGAAGACAGACCTTCCATCCCATCACTGATGAAGGGAAGGTAGACCTTCCATCCCATCACTGATGAAGGGAAGGTAGACCTTCCATCCCATCACTGATGAAGGGAAGGTAGACCTTCCATCCTATCCCTGATGAAGGGAAGGTAGACCTTCCATCCCATCATTGATGAAGGGAAGGTAGACCTTCCATCCCATCACTGATGAAGGGAAGGTAGACCTTCCATCCCATCACTGATGGTTAAAATACTCTCTAAGAAAAATGCAAATTATGATTCATTGTTTTAGTCTGCCACATTACTTTAACATTTAGTGACCTTTGTAGCAACATTTTTCTTAAGAGAGAGGAAGGGGGGAGGGAGGTGGTTGGGGAG
>NC_091319.1:9293201-9425701 GCF_038502225.1 Cherax quadricarinatus | reverse complement strand
ATACAAGAATTGTAACAGCTAAATCAGCAGTAGCAGAGGGCAGAAAGTGACAAATGGGACAACCAGTCAGCAGGAGCAGAGAACAGCACCAGCAGCAACGAAGAGGAGCAGGAAGAGTAAGAATAGGAGGAGGTTAAGACACCCTTTCTCCCTGTAATGAGGTATTGTACATTAGATGATATTATTTTTATAATAAAAAAAGAAGTGCTGAATCTCATTACATGACAACGACTCACTCTCCCGCTTCTGCTCCTGTTTAACTACCCGTTCCTACATCTTCTGCTATTCCTACATCTTCTGCCGTTCCTACATCTTCTGCCGTTCCTACATCTTCTGCCGTTCCTACATCTTCTGCCGTTCCTACATCTTCTGCCGTTCCTACATCTTCTGCCATTCCTACATCTTCTGCCGTTCCTACATCTTCTGCCGTTCCTACATCTTCTGCTATTCCTACATCTTCTGCCGTTCCTACATCTTCTGCCGTTCCTACATCTTCTGCTATTCCTACATCTTCTGCCGTTTCTACATCTTCTGCCGTTCCTACATCTTCTGCCATTCCTACATCTTCTGCCGTTCCTACATCTTCTGCCATTTCTACATCTTCTGCCGTTCCTACATCTTCTGCCGTTCCTACATCTTCTGCCGTTCCTACATCTTCTGCCATTCCTACATCTTCTGCCGTTCCTACATCTTCTGCCGTTCCTACATCTTCTGCCATTCCTACATCTTCTGCCGTTCCTACATCTTCTGCCATTTCTACATCTTCTGCCATTCCTACATCTTCTGCCGTTCCTACATCTTCTGCCATTCCTACATCTTCTGCCGTTCCTACATCTTCTGCCGTTCCTACACCTTCTGCCGTTCCTACATCTTCTGCCATTCCTACATCTTCTGCCGTTCCTACATCTTCTGCCGTTCCTACATCTTCTGCCATTCCTACATCTTCTGCCGTTCCTACATCTTCTGCCGTTCCTACATCTTCTGCCATTTCTACATCTTCTGCCATTTCTACATCTTCTGCCGTTCCTACATCTTCTGCTATTCCTACATCTTCTGCCGTTCCTACATCTTCTGCCATTTCTACATCTTCTGCCGTTCCTACATCTTCTGCCGTTCCTACATCTTCTGCCGTTCCTACATCTTCTGCCGTTCCTACATCTTCTGCCGTTCCTACATCTTCTGCCATTTCTACATCTTCTGCCATTCCTACATCTTCTGCCGTTCCTACATCTTCTGCCATTTCTACATCTTCTGCCGTTCCTACATCTTCTGCCATTCCTACATCTTCTGCCGTTCCTACATCTTCTGCCATTCCTACATCTTCTGCCGTTCCTACATCTTCTGCCATTCCTACATCTTCTGCCGTTCCTACATCTTCTGCCATTTCTACATCTTCTGCCGTTCCTACATCTTCTGCCATTCCTACATCTTCTGCCGTTCCTACATCTTCTGCCATTCCTACATCTTCTGCCGTTCCTACATCTTCTGCCATTTCTACATCTTCTGCCGTTCCTACATCTTCTGCCATTCCTACATCTTCTGCCGTTCCTACATCTTCTGCCATTTCTACATCTGCCGTTCCTACATCTTCTGCCGTTCCTACATCTTCTGCCATTTCTACATCTTCTGCCATTCCTACATCTTCTGCCGTTCCTACATCTTCTGCCATTTCTACATCTTCTGCCGTTCCTACATCTTCTGCCATTCCTACATCTTCTGCCGTTCCTACATCTTCTGCCATTCCTACATCTTCTGCCGTTCCTACATCTTCTGCCATTTCTACATCTTCTGCCATTCCTACATCTTCTGCCGTTCCTACATCTTCTGCCATTCCTACATCTTCTGCCGTTCCTACATCTTCTGCCGTTCCTACACCTTCTGCCGTTCCTACATCTTCTGCCATTCCTACATCTTCTGCCGTTCCTACATCTTCTGCCATTTCTACATCTTCTGCCATTCCTACATCTTCTGCCGTTCCTACATCTTCTGCCATTTCTACATCTTCTGCCGTTCCTACATCTTCTGCCATTCCTACATCTTCTGCCGTTCCTACATCTTCTGCCATTCCTACATCTTCTGCCGTTCCTACATCTTCTGCCATTCCTACATCTTCTGCCGTTCCTACATCTTCTGCCATTTCTACATCTTCTGCCGTTCCTACATCTTCTGCCATTCCTACATCTTCTGCCGTTCCTACATCTTCTGCCATTCCTACATCTTCTGCCGTTCCTACATCTTCTGCCATTTCTACATCTTCTGCCGTTCCTACATCTTCTGCCATTCCTACATCTTCTGCCGTTCCTACATCTTCTGCCATTTCTACATCTGCCGTTCCTACATCTTCTGCCGTTCCTACATCTTCTGCCATTCCTACATCTTCTGCCGTTCCTACATCTTCTGCCGTTCCTACATCTTCTGCCGTTCCTACATCTTCTGCCGTTCCTACATCTTCTGCCGTTCCTACATCTTCTGCCGTTCCTACATCTTCTGCCGTTCCTACATCTTCTGCCGTTCCTACATCTTCTGCCATTTCTACATCTTCTGCCGTTCCTACATCTTCTGCCATTCCTACATCTTCTGCCGTTCCTACATCTTCTGCCATTCCTACATCTTCTGCCGTTCCTACATCTTCTGCCATTCCTACATCTTCTGCCATTCCTACATCTTCTGCCATTTCTACATCTTCTGCCATTCCTACATCTTCTGCCGTTCCTACATCTTCTGCCGTTCCTACATCTTCTGCCGTTCCTACATCTTCTGCCGTTCCTACATCTTCTGCCGTTCCTACATCTTCTGCCGTTCCTACATCTTCTGCCGTTCCTACATCTTCTGCCATTTCTACATCTTCTGCCGTTCCTACATCTTCTGCCATTCCTACATCTTCTGCCGTTCCTACATCTTCTGCCATTTCTACATCTTCTGCCATTCCTACATCTTCTGCCGTTCCTACATCTTCTGCCATTCCTACATCTTCTGCCGTTCCTACATCTTCTGCCGTTCCTACACCTTCTGCCGTTCCTACATCTTCTGCCATTCCTACATCTTCTGCCGTTCCTACATCTTCTGCCATTTCTACATCTTCTGCCATTCCTACATCTTCTGCCGTTCCTACATCTTCTGCCATTTCTACATCTTCTGCCGTTCCTACATCTTCTGCCATTCCTACATCTTCTGCCGTTCCTACATCTTCTGCCGTTCCTACATCTTCTGCCATTTCTACATCTTCTGCCGTTCCTACATCTTCTGCTATTCCTACATCTTCTGCCGTTCCTACATCTTCTGCCATTCCTACATCTTCTGCCGTTCCTACATCTTCTGCCGTTCCTACATCTTCTGCCATTCCTACATCTGCCGTTCCTACATCTTCTGCCGTTCCTACATCTTCTGCCATTTCTACATCTTCTGCCATTTCTACATCTTCTGCCGTTCCTACATCTTCTGCTATTCCTACATCTTCTGCCGTTCCTACATCTTCTGCCGTTCCTACATCTTCTGCCATTCCTACATCTTCTGCCATTCCTACATCTTCTGCCATTTCTACATCTTCTGCCATTCCTACATCTTCTGCCGTTCCTACATCTTCTGCCGTTCCTACATCTTCTGCCGTTCCTACATCTTCTGCCGTTCCTACATCTTCTGCCGTTCCTACATCTTCTGCCGTTCCTACATCTTCTGCCGTTCCTACATCTTCTGCCGTTCCTACATCTTCTGCCGTTCCTACATCTTCTGCCGTTCCTACATCTTCTGCCATTCCTACATCTTCTGCCATTTCTACATCTTCTGCCATTCCTACATCTTCTGCCATTCCTACATCTTCTGCCGTTCCTACATCTTCTGCCGTTCCTACATCTTCTGCTATTCCTACATCTTCTGCCGTTCCTACATCTTCTGCCATTCCTACATCTTCTGCCGTTCCTACATCTTCTGCCGTTCCTACATCTTCTGCCGTTCCTACATCTTCTGCCGTTCCTACATCTTCTGCCATTCCTACATCTTCTGCCGTTCCTACATCTTCTGCCGTTCCTACATCTTCTGCCGTTCCTACATCTTCTGCCGTTCCTACATCTTCTGCCGTTCCTACATCTTCTGCCGTTCCTACATCTTCTGCCGTTCCTACATCTTCTGCCATTCCTACATCTTCTGCCGTTCCTACTTCTGCCGTTCCTACATCTTCTGCCGTTCCTACATCTTCTGCCGTTCCTACGTCTTCTGCCATTCCTACATCTTCTGCCGTTCCTACATCTTCTGCCATTCCTACATCTTCTGCCATTCCTACATCTTCTGCCATTTCTACATCTTCTGCCATTCCTACATCTTCTGCCGTTCCTACATCTTCTGCCGTTCCTACATCTTCTGCCGTTCCTACATCTTCTGCCGTTCCTACATCTTCTGCCGTTCCTACATCTTCTGCCGTTCCTACATCTTCTGCCGTTGCTACATCTTCTGCCATTTAATCTTCTGCCGTTCCTACATCTTCTGCCATTCCTACATCTTCTGCCGTTCCTACATCTTCTGCCATTTCTACATCTTCTGCCATTCCTACATCTTCTGCCGTTCCTACATCTTCTGCCATTCCTACATCTTCTGCCGTTCCTACATCTTCTGCCGTTCCTACACCTTCTGCCGTTCCTACATCTTCTGCCATTCCTACATCTTCTGCCGTTCCTACATCTTCTGCCATTTCTACATCTTCTGCCATTCCTACATCTTCTGCCGTTCCTACATCTTCTGCCATTTCTACATCTTCTGCCGTTCCTACATCTTCTGCCATTCCTACATCTTCTGCCGTTCCTACATATTCTGCCGTCCTACATCTTCTGCCATTTCTACATCTTCTGCCGTTCCTACATCTTCTGCTATTCCTACATCTTCTGCCGTTCCTACATCTTCTGCCATTCCTACATCTTCTGCCGTTCCTACATCTTCTGCCGTTCCTACATCTTCTGCCATTCCTACATCTGCCGTTCCTACATCTTCTGCCGTTCCTACATCTTCTGCCATTTCTACATCTTCTGCCATTTCTACATCTTCTGCCGTTCCTACATCTTCTGCTATTCCTACATCTTCTGCCGTTCCTACATCTTCTGCCGTTCCTACATCTTCTGCCATTCCTACATCTTCTGCCGTTCCTACATCTTCTGCCATTCCTACATCTTCTGCCGTTCCTACTTCTGCCGTTCCTACATCTTCTGCCGTTCCTACATCTTCTGCCGTTCCTACGTCTTCTGCCATTCCTACATCTTCTGCCGTTCCTACATCTTCTGCCGTTCCTACATCTTCTGCCGTTCCTACATCTTCTGCCATTCCTACATCTTCTGCCGTTCCTACTTCTGCCGTTCCTACATCTTCTGCCGTTCCTACATCTTCTGCCGTTCCTACGTCTTCTGCCATTCCTACATCTTCTGCCGTTCCTACATCTTCTGCCGTTCCTACATCTTCTGCCGTTCCTACATCTTCTGCCGTTCCTACGTCTTCTGCCATTCCTACATCTTCTGCCGTTCCTACATCTTCTGCCGTTCCTACATCTTCTGCCGTTCCTACGTCTTCTGCCATTCCTACATCTTCTGCCGTTCCTACTTCTGCCGTTCCTACATCTTCTGCCGTTCCTACGTCTTCTGCCATTCCTACATCTTCTGCCGTTCCTACATCTTCTGCCATTCCTACATCTTCTGCCGTTCCTACTTCTGCCGTTCCTACATCTTCTGCCGTTCCTACATCTTCTGCCGTTCCTACGTCTTCTGCCATTCCTACATCTTCTGCCGTTCCTACATCTTCTGCCGTTCCTACATCTTCTGCCATTCCTACATCTTCTGCCGTTCCTACTTCTGCCGTTCCTACATCTTCTGCCGTTCCTACATCTTCTGCCGTTCCTACGTCTTCTGCCATTCCTACATCTTCTGCCGTTCCTACATCTGCCATTCCTACATCTTCTGCCGTTCCTACATCTTCTGCCATTCCTACATCTTCTGCCATTCCTACATCTTCTGCCATTCCTACATCTTCTGCCATTCCTACATCTTCTGCCATTCCTACATCTTCTGCCATTCCTACATCTTCTGCCATTTCTACATCTTCTGCCATTTCTACATCTTCTGCCATTTCTACATCTTCTGCCATTTCTACATCTTCTGCCATTTCTACATCTTCTGCCATTTCTACATCTGCCATTTCTACATCTTCTGCCATTTCTACATCTTCTGCCATTCCTACATCTTCTGCCGTTCCTACTTCTGCCGTTCCTACATCTTCTGCCGTTCCTACATCTTCTGCCGTTCCTACGTCTTCTGCCATTCCTACATCTTCTGCCGTTCCTACATCTTCTGCCGTTCCTACATCTTCTGCCGTTCCTACATCTTCTGCCATTCCTACATCTTCTGCCATTCCTACATCTTCTGCCATTCCTACATCTTCTGCCATTCCTACATCTTCTGCCATTCCTACATCTTCTGCCATTTCTACATCTTCTGCCATTCCTACATCTTCTGCCATTCCTACATCTTCTGCCATTCCTACATCTTCTGCCATTCCTACATCTTCTGCCATTCCTAAGGTTTCCATTCCCATTCCTACCTAATCAAGTATTCAGTTCACAAAAAAAACAGTATTCATCCATTCCTGTCTTTAAGTCACATTTATGGTTGTGTTTTTAACATTTCCTTCTCTTATTCCCTCTTCCCTCTTTCTATTTCCAAACATCCACCTATTTCCTGTCCTCATAACCTTCTACCACCGCTTCTACATTTTATTTGCTCTCCTCACTTTACTCCACATTCTTCCACGTCCCCACTTTCTCCTCTCTATCACACGACTTTCCCCATTCCCACGATCTATCCATCGTCAGGACCTCTTCCCACTTTTGGTTTTTACCTCTCTTTATCAACTGTTCCTCACCCCCTCCCCACATGCTTCACGTGTATTCTCCCATATGTCTCACCTATGTGGTTGCAAGGGCCGAGTCACAGCTCCTGGCCCCCGCCTCTTTGCTGGTCGCTACTATGTCCACTATTCCATGTGTGTGTGTGCGTGTGTGTGTGTGTGTGTGTGTGTGTGTGTGTGTGTGTAGTTGCATGTTTGCGCGCGAATTATTTTTCCTTTGTCAGTAGTAATACACGCACGCGCGCACACACACACACACACACACACACACACACACACACACACACACACACACACACACACACACACACACACACACACACACACACACACACACAGAATATAGACTCAGGAGAGAGAGAGGCCGTAGACCTTACTCAAAGAGGAAGACTGGCACAGTCTTACACTTTGCATGGTAAGAAATTGGAGAAAATCCATAGGTACGGAGGAATTGATAGGGTAGATAGAGATAAACTTTTGGAGACACAGGAAACGGTGCTTGGGGCACAGCTCGAAGTTGAAGACAAAGGTGAATCATAGTTATGTCAGGAAGTATTTCCTCTCCTTCCTTGCCCACGAGGCAAAGAAAGTGCGAATCTAGCTAGTGGCAAGGTCAAAGGCGGGGCCAGGAGCTTGGCCTTAACCCCTTTACACACATGTAAGTGAGTTCACATACACATATATATATATATATATATATATATATATATATATATATATATATATATATATATATATATATATATATATATATATATATATATATATATATATAGTGCCGAATATGTAAAACTGGTCAATTAGCAAGAACTCATTTAAAATTAAGTCCTTTGTAAAATTTTCTCTTATACGTTTAAAGATATATTTTTTTCATTAATGTTTATGTAAAAAATTATAATTTTGCACCAAAAAGAACTTAGAAAACTTACCTAACCTTATTATACCAAGAACAATTTATTTTAGCCTAACCCAACTAAATATATTTTAGATAATAAAAAAGGCACAATACCGTGACTGGAACGATACACAAATAACCCGCACATAAAAGAGAGAAGCTTACGACGACGTTTCGGTCCGACTTGGACCATTGACAAAGTCACACTAACCAGAGGTGGAGCAGGACGGCGCTTGCTCTCCCTCTGTGGGCATCTAGCTCTCTTGCAGTGCTCCCCTTCCTTTGTATTTGACTGGCTCGTCTTCCTTATTTCCCACTTCTACCACTACCACTACTACTACCTCTTCTTCTACTACTACTACAACTACTGATGAAATTGAGACACATGTGCGGCGTCTGGTTGTCTTTGTTGTGGACGTTTCGCCATCCAGTGGCTGGCTGGATGGCGAGACGTCTACGATGGGGATGCCCGGGTGTTGTGCATGTGTCTTAATTTCATCTTGTCGGTATTATATACAATTCTTGTACTACTACTACTACTACTACTACTACTGCTACCACCACCTCTTCCTGCCTATATATAGCCGTCCTGCTCCACCTCTGGTTAGTGTGGCTTTGTCAATGGTCCAAGTCGGACCGAAACGTCGTCGTAAGCTTCTCTCTTTTATGTGCGGGTTATTTGTGTAAATATATTTTAGATTTGCTTACAGTAATTTAATATTAAACAAACACATTGAAATATATTTTTTTCGTTAGGTTCAGAATGATTTTGGCGAAATTATTGCATACACAAATTTTCACTTGTCCTATATAGCAAGATGAGCGTTGCTATTTAAGCCAAAATCGCAAGTTCTGCCTATTCGGCACGACATTATATATATATATATATATATATATATATATATATATATATATATATATATATATATATATATATATATATATATATATATATATATTATAATAATACTTGCCCTCCTTCCATGGCTTCTCGGTCTTGAAGTGCGCCACGTTGCCTTAGGCAGTTGGGGGCATCGCGTCTACCTGCTATCTCCACCAACCACAACTACCACCATTCCGTTACTACAACCACCATCACCACCTAACATTTCCACTCTCATCATCTCTCCCCCGAACCAGCTATCAACTACCACCAGCTGGCTTCTCAGTTAATTAGTGGTTAGGTAATGTCGTTAGAGTAGCGATAATCATCTCGCTAACCATACCTCTCAGGAAAGTCTCTCCAATGAGACATCTTAATTGTTATGGTGGAGGGAGAGCCTGTATCTCCAGGTAAGGTGGAGTGCGAGGTAGACCTGGCCTGCTGTCAGGGAGGTTGTGAAGGTGGTGTTGGAGGAGGAGGAGGAGGAATTGTGTTGGAGAGGTGGCCTTTACTCTGGGCGGTTTCTTGGTGAACTTTCTCGTTCAGTAATAGGTATTTGTTTTTCTCTCTCTCTCTCTCTCTCTCTCTCTCTCTCTCTCTCTCTCTCTCTCTCTCTCTCTCTCTCTCTCTCTCTCTCTCTCTCTCTCTCTCTCTCTCTCATATACAGACGTGTACACACACAGTTGTATATGCACATTGGATTACGTGTGTAGGTATCTACGCACGGATTCCTTCCTTGATAATACACTTAAAATGCGCATACATTTTCTGCGGCAACTAAGTAAATTTCGCGTTTGCGGAAGCAAACTTTTCCAACTTTGATTGATATTTGTGAGCTAAACTTGAAGTTGGATGTTGGTAATGGTGGTGGGGAAGGGGGTTGGTGTAGTGGCGGTGTTGGTGAGGATAGTTTGTGTTGGTGGTGAGATGGTGTGGTGGTGGAGAGAAGGGGATGTAATGTGTGGTGGTGTGTGTTGGTAGTTTGTGATGGTGTTTGTTGGTAGTATGTGGTAATTTGGTGAAGATTGTCTATAGTAGTGGTGGTGGTAAGGTGGTGATGATAGTGTATTTCACACTTGTTGTATCCACAGTCTCCGCTGTTTCTTCCTCAACCGATGCTGATTTTTTTCTGCTGTTGTTGCTGCTAATGTTGCTACCGAGTCTGTTGTTGAGCTTTTGCTTCTACTTTTTTTTCTTTTGATATTTCTGTTTACTAAAGCTGTTTTCCCTGTGTTTGGCCGAGGTTCGCGATATGGTAGAGTGTCGGACAGTCAATTTACGGACTGCTGTTCGAGCCCCTCGTCCACCCTTCCCTCTCTGCTTGTATTACACCTAGATTGATATAATGCTCATGATCACGAAAATGATAATAAGACTTATTATAAAACTGCCAAACGATGGTGTCCTCATCACTCAGCGGAGCAGCAGTTCCAAATTAATCCAGCCTCGCGATAGAGCCAAAAAATATATTAGACAAATACACACACTATAAATTCGTAGTGTTCTTTGCCCTGGCGCTGTAGTCAGTATTTACGAACGAGCCTCAGCGTGGATGGGTTAGCTAACGAAACTCAGTAACGTGTGTATGATTTTTTATTTGATGGATAAATAGTGCTGGAGATTTATCTGGATCAGTCTGAACTCGTTTATCACAATTGTAAAAGAATGTTCATACATATATTTGGTCTTAATTAAAAATAACAGTAATAATAACAGGATGATCACGAGTGGGTATAAATCCTTTGTGGGAGGAAGGAGGTGGGGTATGGCTCATAGCAGTAAGGGTTGAAGGGAAAGTGTGAAGGAGGTTTTAAGCGGCAGGGTCTTGAGCATCCAGCAGGCGCGTGTGAACTTGTTAGACGAGAGTGAGCGGAGACAAGCAACTTTAGAGTGGGGGGGGGGGGGTTGACGTGCTGTTAAGAGTGAGCAAGGTAACATTTATGAAAGTATTCAGGAAAACCGGTTAGCCAGTCATGGGTCCTGGAGATGGGAAATACAGTGCCTGTACTCTGAAGGAGGGATGGGAATGTTGCAGTTCAGAGGGGCATCTGAAGTGTGATTATTTGTACACTGGAGGCAAGGCTGCTACTGAATGAATGATGGTTAACGTTTGCTGTTTTAGTCACCCTACCTTGGTGGGAAACTACGTTTTGGTAAAAAAAAAAAAACTAATGATAATATTAACCGAGACATGTTTATGTCAGTGTAAATTTTCCCAGAATTGATATTGATTCCTGTGTAAGAAATCAACGTATCCTTGATTGGTGATGAACATTCATATTCCACCACTTAGTATACATATTTCTACCCTGACTGTATGGTCGTGTAGTGGTCTAGAGTATCCAGAGTTTTATCTGCCTTGGGAAGCTGCGCTTATGTAGCAACGCTGTCCGTGCCCAGTAAGGCAAGCGAAAATTTGTGTATGTAGTAATTTCGCAAAAATCATTCTGAACCTAACGAAAAAAAATATTTCATTGTGTTTGTTTATTATTCAATTATTGTAAAATTATCTAAAATATATTTACTGTAGTTGGATTAGGCTAAATTAAATTGTGCTTATTATAATAAGGTTAGATAAATTTTCTAAGGTTCTTTTGGGACAGAGTTATTAGTTTTTACATTAACATTAATGAACAAAAATATATATCTAAACGCATAAGAAATTTTTTTAGAAAGGACTTAAATTTTAAATGAGTTTTCTGTAATTGACCAGTTTTACCTATTCGACACGACATATATATATATATATATATATATATATATATATATATATATATATATATATATATATATATATATATATATATATATATATATTCCGGTTGAATAGATGCAATTTTACACTCGGCATGTACCATCTCAGAGCATTTTCTAAAATGTCACTTACATTTTTCTCTCGTCAAATAATTTCGGCTTATCATTTCACCGCGTGAAATATTAAATATTTAATCGTGAAAATGGCTTGTGTGAGATTCAGATGCCTGAGTCTCTCTTGGGGGACCTGAGTCTGTGCTGTGTAAGTCTTGAATTCAGCCTTGGGAGGTGCAGTCCTCTTGTGGTGTGTTTCAGCAACTCTCACCCGGGTATAGTCACGTGTGCTTGAACCAGACTGAGACATTTCGCACAGGTCTGAGCTTTCTAAAGTCTTGTAGACTTGATAAAATAGTTTCTGAGCTTTTGAGCCAGACGTTGTTTCAGTTTTTCTTATAGGTGACTTTATACCAAGGTGAACGCCTGCGTGGAGGCCCATACTCTATGTTGCTATTTGCTCGATCGCTAGCCCACTCATGACTCGCGAAATCGTAATGACACGATTGCAAACAAACCATACCACGGGCGGGGATAGAACCCGCGATCAGAGAGTCTCAGAACTTCAGACCGTCGCGTTAGCCACTAGTATAAAGCCACTGGAGTTTTGAGACTCTCTGATCGCGGGTTCTATCCCCACCCGTGGTATGGTTTGTTTAGCGCACTCAGCTCACACACTGTGATCCGGGGTCAATCCCCATTACGGCTGGAAAACATTAGAACATGTTTCCTTAAGACACCTGCTGTCCAGTGTTCACCCATGAGTAAAATAGGTACCTGGATGTTAGTCGCATCCTGGGGACAAAATTGACCTAATTTGCCCGAAATTCTCTGCATAACAAGGAGCTTTGTATATAGTAGTATGTTATTGATGTCAGCTAGGCGTGTATACCTTGTACATGTACTTGTAGAAATGATTAGTGTTATTATTATTTGTTGGGCGGATGAGAATGGGTGGGCTTATGGGGATGTGGGTTATGATTGGTTCTGGGTTAGTGGCTTAGTTGGATGGGTGGACCTTTGGTTGGTGGATGAATTAGTGCTTTTAAGCTGTATATATAAAGAAAAAAAAAGGCATTGCAAGGAATAAAGCATTACAAAAGTAATATAATATCCCCATGTGTGTGACACATCCCGAGGGACTGTCTCCAGATAATAGTAACTCCAGTTCTAAGGAGAGGACGCTTTTATAGCTACCCAAGGTAGTGTAACCATAGTTGAATACTTGACAGTATCCTGATGGTCCTGCTGAAGTCTCCGAAGCTCTGTTAGGTAAGACACATATGCAACAGTTAGGTATCTTTATTTCGAAACGTTTCGCCTACATATTAGGCTTCTTCAGTCGAGTACAGAAAAGTTGATAGAAGCAGAAGATACTTCTATCAACTTTTCTGTACTCGACTGAAGAAGCCTACTTTGTAGGCGAAACATTTCGAAATAAAGATACCTAACTGTTGCATATGTGTCTTACCTAACAACCTGTCGGTATTTTATACCATTTTAATGTTCACTCCGAAGCTCTGTTGGTCGCACATTGAAGGTGTTCCCACAGTATAAATGTCATGTTGAAGTGTAGCAGCACACTGCGGGTGTACGTTATTGTTGAAAATAATCTTTGTTCTGGTGGGTCAGATGATATACACTATCTTAAATCCTTTCTTGCCTGATACTTAATTTAATTTTCCAAGCCTTCGCTCTATCCAGTTAGGGATTTGGGGCAATAGGACTTTTTCGCGCGTGTAAGCAGAGAAAGAGAGATGAGAGAATGAGGAAGGAGGGGAGGGGAAAGAAAGGAAAAGGATGATTCAACATGCTTGGTTACAAGATCAGTGTGCGGTAACTATGACATGACAGTTACATTGTGGGAACACTCGCAGTGTGCGGTAACCTTGTCCTATATGGCAGTTACATTATGGGAACAAAACGCAGATGTTCCTCCCTATTATATTCCATCAAAATGAGAGAGTTAAGGTGATTTCAGGGAAAAATGATATGAGAGGGATACTGACTGACCATCAACCTACCTGCTGACGAAAGAACCTTTCGCTACCAACAGCAGCAGCACTCCCCTGTTGCCACGTCAGTCACAGGTATGTCTGCTGTGGGAGCCGTAATGGAGGGTTGGTGTTGCTGGCGTGCAGAGCCACCAACTTGGGCGACATCTACTCTCAAAGGAGCTGCGGTGCTCTCCGCTGTCAGTGCCCTTAGTTACTTTAGTAGTTAGTGGACTGGCAGGAAGGACGGGAGAGATCCTTTGAAGGAGTCCTTACAACATTTGTGAGGAAGAGGGACTGACTGTCAGTGACGGTGACTGTCATCGACATTGTCAATAATATCGTCTAACAGTGGATTGGCCCACAGTGTCACATCTTGCAGGGAGGTCACTTTGGAGCACCAGAAACACCTGTGGCACCAAAGGTGTGGGCGAGTAGTAGGGGTCACCTTGGATAAACACAGGTGTAGGCAACTGGGGTAACCACACAACACTGGTTGCACCACAGGTTTGGATAGGTCGCCTCACCAGTGCCTGTGACTCTGGAACACACAAACATCTGCTCTAACATCGTTAGTTTAGCGCTGAACTTTTTTAAAAACTTTAATGAGATTTTTTCCTGTCACCAAGAGTTTCTGAACCCACTGGGATGAAGCTCTACAAAAGGAATGAGGCGCTTATTGTTGACGCTTAAAAAAAAAATCAGCATTTATTTTAATTTCTAAAAGCCGTTGTCTGACCTCAGCTCATTGCCATGACTGACCCGAATAATATATTTTTTCCTAGCCAACTTACAAAGGAATTTTGTTTATCATTTATATACAAATAGTGTGCAGGGTGCAGTGGCAGCCCAGGTGTTGACCAGAGACATCATTTGTTCAGAGATGATTTTTTCTAAGGATCATAGGTTGTGAAAAACTGTTCCAGGTACGAGTCAGTCGAGGACTGAATTATCACTGATGGTTTGATGCCTTTGATAAGGTTAAACATGCAGAGTGTGACTTGTGATGGCTGGCTGTCTTAACTGTCTTCTGGCTGTACCATAAAGCTGCACCAGATAGGCCATCAACATATCTCCGGCACTGAAAATTCTGATGAAATGACAGGTCATGACCAGGACGGCTCCAGAAAGAGATGAGTTCCCTTACCTGGTCTTGTAGAATGTGTAGATGTCAGAGATTTGATGGGGAACAAGCAGTCCATAAGACTAGTACATATATACTCAAGGTGAGAAACAAATTTCTGTTTAGCAAGTACAAGATGCACCTTGGCACTGAAACCTGGAGTTGCTATAAGTTTCTTTTCTGCCTTCCTTGCAAGATTTACTAGATGGTTCTTAAGAGTGATCGCAGAGTCAAATTTTACACCCAGGGCGTATTCTTGACGAAATCTAAAGAACGTAGTCAGTCTGACTGTATCAGCAGCATCTTTTGATATGTGTTGGAGATAGATGTCGGCCGTTGTAGAAATCTTTAAACTTCAAGTGGAATTTTTTTTTTTTCACCCCATATCCTTCCTGTGGACCGTAGCTGCTACTTTATTATACACCCATATCCTTCCTGTGGTCAGTAACAGCTAGGTTATTTTGCACCTGATATCCATCCTGTGGACGTTAGCTGAGAGTATATGAATCCTCTAAGGGAACCGTAGGAACTAGATTCCTGAAACGAGTAACAGAAGTACATCTGGGCATTTATAAGTGAATATGTTTATCTGATGGGGATAAATTAGGATGTGAAGGAATGGGAATGCTAAAGCACACACACCTTGATTGTAAGCATCAAGAAAGACCACGTACTGGTCGTTATGGCAGACTTTCTTATAAGTAATATTTTCTTGTCTTGCATTATCCTATATTTCTGACGTAATTCATATGATCTACCTGGAGGTTATTCTGGGGATTAACTCCCCCTGGGCCGGTCCACGACCAGGCCTCCCGGTGGATCAGGGCCTGATCAACCAGGCTGTTACTGCTGGCCGCACGCAGTCCAACGTACGAACCACAGCCCGGCTGATCCGGCACTGACTTTAGGTATTTGTCCGGCTCTCTCTTGAAGGCAGCCAGGGGTTTATTGGTAATTCCCCTTATGCTTGGTGGGAGGCTGTTGAACAGTCTTGGGCCCCGGACACTTATGGTGTTTTCTCTTAGTGTACCAATGGCGCCGCTACTTTTAATTGGGGTATTTTGCATCGCCTGCCCAACAACAAGAATAATTTTTTCTTTATTGGGTTATCCTAAGTAATTCTAGTAATTGCCGACCTAGAAAATGTACAGAGAACTTTCACGGCACGCATAACGGAGATAAAACACCTCAATTACTGGGAGCGCTTGAGGTTTCTAAACCTGTATTCCCTGGAACGCAGGAGGGAGAGATACATGATTATATACACCTGGAAAATCCTAGAGGGACTAGTACCGAACTTGCACACGAAAATCACTCACTACGAAAGCAAAAGACTTGGCAGACGATGCACCATCCCCCCAATGAAAAGCAGGGGTGTCACTAGCACGTTAAGAGACCATACAATAAGTGTCAGGGGACCGAGACTGTTCAACTGCCTCCCAGCACACATAAGGGGGATTACCAACAGACCCCTGGCAGTCTTCAAGCTGGCACTGGACAAGCACCTAAAGGCAGTTCCTGATCAGCCGGGCTGTGGCTCGTACGTTGGTTTGCGTGCAGCCAGCAGCAACAGCCTGGTTGATCAGGCGCTGATCCACCAGGAGGCCTGGTCACAGACCGGGCCGCGGGGGCGTTGACCCCCGAAACTCTCTCCAGGTAAACTCCAGGTAATTCACTCATATGTTACTATGTAAGCCAATTTTAAATATCCAAACTTGTGTAATATATTACCTGAATAAACTTAATAACAATAAGTAAGTTTATTTCAGTACAGGTACACATAAATACAGTTACACAAATTATCTTACAGAGTAACATGTGTAAATTACCTAAGGTAACTCCAAAAAGAGGTCAAAGTGATTTATTTCCATGACACTACAATAACATTAACAACAAATATATAACAATAACAAACTAAACACAAGAAATCGTCTCCATCAGAAATCAGAGATAAAATCACTACTTGCACCCCATACAACAAAAACAAATAAGTTGTGACATTGTCACAGCCGCGCCTGTCACACCTCGTTCAGTCGTCCCGGTAACAAGAAAATGGTGTCATAGAAAACGGCGTATTTATCGCCACCATGTTTATGTTTACTATGGGCACTGATGACAGTGTCGCTCGTTTGCTGGGACACACTCATCCATTTGAGTAAATCCTGGACCAACCATTTTTATTTTGCGCGCGCGCGCGCGCGCGCGTGGGTGTGTGTGTGTGTGTGTGTGTGTGTGTGTGTGTGTGTGTGTGTGTGTGTGTGTGTGTGTGTGTGTGTGTGTGTGTGTGTGTGTGTGTGTGTATGTGTGTGTGTATGTGTGTGTGTGTGTATGTGTGTGTATGTGTGTGTATGTGTGTTCGTGGAAACATTGGGCGTGTTTCCTTGCACCTGTTGTCCGGTTCATCTAGCAAGTAGGTACCTTGGTTAGTTGACTGGTGTGGGTCGCAACCTGGGGAACAAGATTGAGGACCCCAGTAGAAATAAGACAGTCCCTCGATGACGCACTGCCTTTCTTGGGTTATCCTGGGTGGCTAACCCTCCGGGGTTAGAAATTCGAACTAAATCTTATCTTAACATTGTCTCAGTCCAAAGCAGGATAAAGGACTGTGTATTCTGATGCCGAGTGTGCAGGTTCGAATCCTGCTTTCGATTGAGAGATGCTGTTTATATATATATATATATATATATATATATATATATATATGTCATGCCGAATAGGTAAAACTGGGCAGTTAGCAACAACTCATTGAAAATTAAGTCCTTTCTAAAATTTTCTCTTGTACGTTTAAAGATATATATTTTTTCATTTATGTTAATATAAAAATTAATAATTTTGTACCAAAAGTACCTTAGAAAATTTACCTAACCTTATTATAATAAGCGCAATTTAATTTATCCTAATCGAACTAAATATATTTTAGATAAGTTTACAATAATATAATATACACAGTGAAATATATTTTTTTTCGTTAGGTTCAGAATGATTTTTGCGAAATTATTGCATACACAAATTTTCGCTTGCCTTATTCGGCAAGAAGAGCGTTGCTATTTGAGCCAAAATCGCAAGTTTTACCTATTCGGCACGACATTATATATATAGGGAGGTACCACCTCTAGAATTGTCCTGGGGACCCTCATCCTCAGAGAAAAGAATAAACTTGCTTCAGGGAAAACTCAAGGTTCTCCCTGAAGCTGTTTGAACAACCAGAAGACCCGCAAATATGAAGACCTTCCCCTTGCTATAACTTCATCCCAATAGGGTTGGAGACCCTTGGAGCATAGGGCAAGCGTGCTCTAAAGTTCCTCAAAGAGCTGGGTGAAAAGCTCATCATAGAAACCAAGGACCACAGGGCGACCAGCTTCCTCTTTCAGAGACTCAGTGTCTCAATCCAGAGAGGAAATGCCTGCAGCATTCTGGGCACGCGGCCCACCGCCGGGGAGCTGGACGAAATATTCGAGATGTAGCTCTGAGTTATCTGTGTTGTTTTACTCCATATTGTATTTTTGTCAGTGTATTTTGTCAGTGTATCTTGTTTTTAAATAATGCAGATGTAGAATTATATATATATATATATATATATATATATATATATATATATATATATATATATATATATATATATATATATATATAGTCAGGCTGATGCATGCAGGGGATAAGATGAAAAGCTGTAAGCATTCTCCCTGAAAGCTGGCTGCCTTGGATCAAAGTCTAGCGCAAGCTGGACTCCAAGGTATTGGTCCAGTGTGGGTAGATTGGTAAAGCACTGCGTACCTTGTTCCAAGGTTCGTAGGTTCGAGTCTCCTTCAGCCAGAGATCAGTGTTTGTGTATATTTCGCCTGTTCTTGCGAATTCCTTGCATATATATATATATATATATATATATATATATATATATATATATAAACAATATCGGCAGACAGGACGCCAGCTCTCCTATATCTTGGTTACTTTCACCAACTGTGTCATCCCTACGGGGTTTTTTTTAATGCATTAGTAACAGAAAGTTAATTTCACATATAAAACGGAAGACTCATTTCAGTTGCGATTATCACTGATCACATCAGGCATCGCTGATCAGCATATACACTTTGGACAAGACGTCGCCGAGGAGGTTATGACTTAGCCGACCGATCGAAATGTCACCGTGGGGTCAAGAGGTTGATGATGGAGACCGAGGAGAATATATGGAGGGGGGTTGAAAGAGGGGAAGTAATTATCAATGATTGGCCTAATCGCCGTGGAGTTGGGTGATTACCGCTCTAACTGGCCCTCTAAAGGACCCAGCATCCCAAGAGAACACTCACTGATGCCACTCCCACCACCGGCATTACCCTTCATTGTAAGCGACTCCTTATACACCCAGGATTCTTAAGCTGGTGCTCATTTCTCCCTCACGTTCTTATTGTTGACTCGTTATGCTATGCTTTCACTGATTTCTTTCCCAACAAATATGTACTCTCTCTCTCTCTCGCTCTCTCTCTCTCTCTCTCTATATATAGATATAGATATATATATATAAATATATATATATATATATATATATATATATATATATATATAGAATAGAGAACGTTAAAAATTTAAAAAATAAAACACGCAGAAAGAAAAAAGATAGTTCGGTGTTACCGCTGACATTAAAGTTCACTGGACTTTTCCTACGAATCAATCTTTATTACACCAACGTTGTGGTCTTAGGAGACTTTTATTAGGACAACGTTTCGCTCTTAGGAAAGCATTATTGGAACAAAGATCCTCTCTAAGGAGAGGTCTTCTTAAATCACAAGCTCTGCTGAGAGCGAACGAGTGCTTCAATGCAGTCTTGGTGTGCTACACTTTCTTTGTCTTTATTAGCGTCGGCAGCCAGACCTTCACTCAGCAGTAAATTTGTTAGACGCGGGCTACCAGTGTACCAACAGCCTGGTTGATCAAGCCTTTCACCAGGATGACTGGTGTGGGAGAAGAGTCGTACCGTTACTAGGTAAAGCCCAGGTATTGCACACAGCTGCAGCAGGTAGAGAAGAATTGATACACGTTTCCATCAGCTTAGAACTAAACAGGTCGAAGCGTTGTCCCGATAAAAAGCTTCTTCTGCAGAGTCTTTTGTTTACTGTTGTGGGCTGTGCGGCCATTCAGATGCAGCAGGCAGAACACGGTTGGCCGACATTTTCCTGGGATAAAAACATATCAACAATTGTGGCCCTTGATCTGGCTGTAACGTGACAGCTGCAACATCACAGCCGTGCTGGGAAAAAGAAACGTGAAATACACTCGCCTGGATATCACGGGAGAAATGAATGTCATATTCCTATTGTTTTATTCTGGGTTGTAATTGAAGTTGTCTCATTCATATATTCAGTCTCTCTCTCTCTCTCTCTCTCTCTCTCTCTCTCTCTCTCTCTCTCTCTCTCTCTCTCTCTCTCTTTACGCAGGGTTTGACAAGGTTAAGGATCCCTAGCTTTATTGACAGCTATATTACAGGTTAAGGATTCCTAACTTTATTGGCAAGCTAAGAGCTGTTACCTACATCAGCTCATTTGAAAGCATTTTTATTGTTATGAGACATACAAGTAGGGAACAGGATGAAGTTGGAGCCATCTATGGGCCAGCATTTTCATTTGATCAACTGACTTTATCTCGTTGACATCATTATGCTGTACGAATGTGTTCCATACTCGAGTCATCCTGGGTATGTATGATCTCAGATAGAGTGATGTTCTGGAGAAGGGTACAGCCAGAGTGAAGTTGCTGCTTTCTGCCCGTCTTGTGGCATAAAAGCTTGTTTCACGCTGTCCTCGAAGTGGATCCAAGTGTGGTATTTTGACAATATTGGCCTTGTACATAACAGTAAGGCCACCCACATCCCTCCTATGTTGAAGGCTCTGCTGAAATGACAGATCTATCCAGGATGGGTCCAGGCGAGAGATGAGACGTCTTGCTCTGTTCTCTACTCTGTCAAGCAGTCGCAGATGAGAGGGGGGGGGGCAGGCAAACCAAGAAAGTGGAGCATACTCAAGGTGTGAGCGTACTTGTGCCTCGTACAGGATCTTGCAACCCCTACTGTCAAGCAGATGCGAGATACGGCGAAGTGCTGTAAGCTTCCTGGCTGCCTTGTTTGCAAGATTTACAACATGGTTCTTCATGGTTAGTTTGGAGTCAAATTTCACCCCAAGGATATCAACTTCTTCTCCAGGTGCCAACATCCTCCCATTCATCCTTACTACTGCACCAGCATTACCATCATGGTGCCTAGAGACGATCATCATTTGCGTTTTCTCAGGTGCAAATGTTACTTGCCATCTATTTCCCCAAGCTGATATAGCTCTCAGCTGGTGATTGATGTAGCTTAGAGCAGCTGGCATTTCTTCTCTTGGATAAGTGAATGTCAGTGTACAGTCGTCTGCATATGCATGTGATTCTGGGATGAGATGAAGAAGGTCGTTGAAGTAGACATTCCATAACAATGGACCCAGCACGCTTCCTTGTGGAACGCTTGCCCCAATAGGATGCCTTGCTGATTCCGTTCCATTGAGGACTACACTTAGAGATCTACCATGAAGGTAATCACTGAGGAGACATAGCGTAGAGCCTGCAATTCCCAGTGCTTGAAGTTTTGCTAAGAGGCCCTGGTGCCACACCCGGTCGAAAGCGCCAGCAATGTCCAGTGCTACCACACAGCTGACTTTGGATTCATCCAGTGACTGGTGCCACTTAGTGGAGAGGTTTAACAACAGATCAGCAGCAGAGTAACCTTTCCTGAAGCCATATTGACGATCACAAAGTAGTGAGTGATAGTCAGAAAACTCTGTCATTTGTCTTGAGATTATTGTCTCAAGGATCTTACCAGTGATTGACAGGAGTGACACTGGTCTGTAGTTGCTGATTTCTGCTCTGCTCTTCTTTTTGTGAACAGGGACTACATTTGCCTCTTTCCATAGAGAGGGCCATTTACACTGTACTAGGCAGTGCTGAAAGATGCGTGTTAGATGTGCTGCTAGCTGGTCTGCAAATCTTCTCAACAATCTTGGGCTCAACTTGTCTGGGCCCACAGCCTTTTCTTGGTCCAGCGATTTAAGAAGGAAATGTGCACCTCCTCCTGCCTAGGATGCTATACTAGCACCGCATAAATGCTCGTTATTATATAATACTCCCTGCTTAGTATACAACTGGATGATTCTTAAACATGAATCCTGTTCTTGGATAGAACTGAAGGGTTCTTTAAAGTAATCATTTTGGTGGATTTTAAACGTAATCCTATTTAAGGTTGGAATCGTAGGTGCCTATAAAATACTCCTTATGTATTAGGATTCTTTTATTTCCTTTTCGAGAACGGAAGTGTAGGATGCTGTAGGATATTTCCATCGTAGTTTGCTGCCGCAGGATAGTGTTAACATAATCCTGTTTCTCATACAATGTTCACTTTAATAGACGCCAACATTCTTGTATAAGACCTGGTATGCGGGGCGTCCTGAAGACCTTTTATAAGACCCACGAGGCACTTATAAGGTCCTGGGACACCCATATTGGTCTCAGGGCGACCACAAAAGACGGCCGAGGACCGAGATGCCGTGGTAAAAGATATCCCTTATTACGTGGCACACGCTACCTGGTAGCCCTCGTAGCAGCCTCCTCTTGTGTTTCATTAAATACTATTTGGTGCATCAGCAGTGTGCTGTTGTCTACCCCCTCCTTCATGATAGCACAGTTGAAACTGGCTGAGTGTTGCTACCCTGCTGTATATAATAGTAACACAGTTGAAACACCGGATGTGTGTTGCTACCCTGCTGTATATAATAGTAACACAGTTGAAACACCGGCTGTGTGCTGCTACCTTGCTGTATATAATAGTAACACAGTTGAAACACTGGCTGTGTGCTGCTACCCTACTGTATATAATAGTTACACAGTTGAAACACCGGCTGTGTGCTGCTACCCTACTGTATATAATAGTTACGCAGCTGAAACACTGGCTGTGTGCTGCTACCTTGCTGTATATAATAGTAACACAGTTGAAACACTGGCTGTGTGCTGCTACCCTACTGTATATAATAGTTACACAGTTGAAACACCGGCTGTGTGCTGCTACCCTACTGTATATAATAGTTACGCAGCTGAAACACTGGCTGTGTGCTGCTACCCTGCTGTATATAATAGTAACACAGTTGAAACACCGGCTGTGTGCTGCTATCCTACTGTATATAATAGTTACACAGCTGAAACACTGGCTGTGTGCTGCTATCCTACTCTGCGTGGTAGTTACATTGGTCAACAAAAGCCTGTTATGTTTCCCGTCATATTCCATCACGCAGAATTGGTTTATTTTATCAAACGATAAAATCTGTCAGCCTGAGCCGGGAAATTTTAATAGAGCAGTGAGGATATCGTCAAGTATTCCATTACAGGTTCAAAAACTATGGAAGCAGAGGCGAGTTAATATTACTTGAGAATTACCATCTCTCAGAAGGGCCATACACAGAAATGGAATTTAAGAAATATCTTCATTACAGAACGAGATCAGAAAAGCTTTCAGAAAAGCTTCCGATTACTGTGTTTATATACTTAGTGTACCAAGGCATAGAGACTAAATTTATTGTTACAGTAGTCGCGTGACAACCAGACTGGTGACAAGCAGCTCAACATGTTTTGTAATCGAGACGGGAAAGGGAGGAAAGGGAAGGGAATGGTTAGAAAGGAAAGTGAGGGGCAAGAAAGAGAGTGAGGGGTAGGAGTGGAAGTGGAGGTAAGCAGCGAAAAGGGAAAGCGCATGACCGACATGGTGAAGGCCTCGCAAAACAGTTGAAGTGTTGGAGGCAGGTACTGTGAATGGCTGGCCTAGTCTAATGGGTGACTTTATGGAGCCGACTCCGGTGAACAGTCAGTTTACAGTAGCCAACTCTCCAAGTCACGTCAGCTTTGTTGACGCTACTCATGCAGGAGTCAGGTAGTTTACAGTAGAAGTCTCTGGGTCAGGTCAGTTATGGTTTTTGACGTTACTCCTACGCTCATGCATCTCATTTGCTACCGCACTCAGCTCACACACTGAAGTCCGTGAGTCGATCCCCGGTAAGGGTGGAAGCATTAGAACGTGTTTCCTTAATGCACCTGCTGTCCATGTTCACCTATCAGTAAAATAGGTACCTGGGTGCTAGTCGACTGATGTGGGTCGCATCCTGGGACAAAATTGACCTAATTTGCCCGAAATGCTCTGCATTTCGGGCAAATTTCTGTATAGTAGTATGTCGTTGATGTTGGCTAGGCCTGTGTACCTTGTACATGTACTTATAGAAATAAAAATAATAATATTATTATTTTTATTATTATTATTATTATTATTATTATTATTATTATTATTATTATTATTATTATTATTAACTGAGTCAGGCAGCAGTTCGGCTCATGTTGAAACATTCATAATTTTATTTATTTTCAACTTCTACAAAAACGTCGCTTTGATCTCTGTGAATGAATATGTTCAACGTGGCAAACGAACGAGATAACGAGCGATCGAGCTAACGAGTCATCAAACGAGCTAGCTGACGACTCTCAAACATCATGTATTGCTTAATGACAAATACTTTTTTTTTCCAGAAGAATTGGCGTCATCGACAAACTCATGCATAAATTCTGCAGACAAAAGTAAACTACAGAATACATTTCGCCGGCAAAATACGAATCTTTGAATAAATTTCGTTTGCGAAATAAAAAAAAAAAAACTACACGCTTATAAATTTGCAATTTGCTTTTGCGTAAAGCTGTCAGAAATATTTTAATTGTAAAACTCTGCGTGTCTCTCTCTCTCTCTCTCTCTCTCTCTCTCTCTCTCTCTTTCTCCATGTAACATTTCTGTTTTGTTGCTGTGAATATTACTACTGTGTCTGTTGTGTCTTGTGCTGCTATGTATATTCGCTTGCCTAATTCTTGGGCACGACCTACTTCAACATTGAACAAATGTTACACGACCTATGACTGCTGCACCTCTCCTGCCAACGGTTTATAAGCTCCTTCTCAGCACGTATACCGTATTCTATTCAAGATTGATGGACTGACCACATCGACTCAAGGTTGAGGGACTGATTACCTCATTCTCCTCCTGTTTTTCAAGATTCTCCTTTGTATGGACTGATGAAGCCACTGTGTGGCGAAACGTTTCCTCAATAAAGATACCCAAGAGTTGCACATGTGTCTAATTTATCAACATGTCGGTTCTCTGAACCATTCATCTACAAATGCTATGTATATTACTGTTGTGTCTTTGTTGTGTCTTTTGCTGCTGTGTATATTACAGCTGTGTCTTTGTTGTTGTGTCTTGTGTTGCTGTGTATATTACTGCTGTCGTAGGTGGCTGTGTTTTTCTTTCTTTTATTGCTATGTCTTTTGCTGTAAGCAGTGATGCGCAGCTCTTTTCAACCTTTTTCCGTGGCAAGTTCTGCAAAAATTACGCCGTTTTGAGTTACTGGGAAAGTCCTTGAAGATGAAAAAGAGAATAGCAGGTAAAGGGCTTTCTTGAAAGAATTGTGGTGTCGGGAAGCTGGAATGCCTGTCTCTTGTCTGCCAGAAGTCAAAAAAAAAAAAAATGCGTGAAGGTTTGATTTTTGAAGGTTCTTTTGTTAGTTTGGTTTGTGTCTACTCGCTTATTTGTGGTTGTAAGGGTCGAGTCACAGATCCTGACTCTACTGCGTGTGTGCGTCTCCAGGTCCATTTGTAAGGTTTCCTTGTTCTGTCCTGGTTTTATTCTCTTCATTAATTTCACATCCGCGAATAGGGTAAATCAGACTATTTTTTTCGTCATGTCGTTTAAGTACACCATCAATAGTGTAGGTCCCAGTACACCAACAGTAGTGTAGGTCCCAGTACACCAACAGTAGTGTAGGTCCCAGTACACCAACAGTAGTGTAGGTCCCAGTACACCAACAATAGTGTAGGTCCCAGTACACCATCAGTAGTGTAGGTCCCAGTACACCAACAGTAGTGTAGGTCCCAGTACACCAACAATAGTGTAGGTCCCAGTACACCAACAGTAGTGTAGGTCCCAGTACACCAACAATAGTGTAGGTCCCAGTACTAATACTTGTGGAGCCTGTCTGTCACATTTGTCCATTTTGACACCTCTTTCTGGACAATCACTCTTTATTTCCTTTCAGTTTAGTCTACTTTGACCCGTTGTAGTGCCTTCCCTGTTATTCCTGTCTACTATTCTGTCGTCGGTCTCTTATGCGGCGATGTCAGAAGCCTTCTTACAGGACCACGTGATGTATGTGTGTATGTATATGCATTCACATGCGCATTTGGTTGCAGGGGTCAAGTCCTAGCTCCTGGCCTCTCCTCTTAGCCTGTCACTTACCAACTTCAGTCCCTCCTAGCCTCACAAGTTCAATAATTCTTTCAGTGAAGTCGTCCTCCATCTTTTCTTCGTCTCGGAGGGCAACCCACTTCCTGACTTCCCGGAAACTGAAGAAATACTTCCTACCAGTATCTGTCTTTAACTTCTAGCTGTAACCCCGTGTACCTGTTTAGCTTTCAATTGTGACCTCGTATACCTGTTTAGCTTCCAACTGTGACCCCGTATCCCTGTTTAGCTTCCAACTGTGACCCCGTATCCCTGTTTAGCTTCCAACTGTGACCCCGTATCCCTGTTTTGCTTCCAACTGTGACCCCGTATCCCTGTTTTGCTTCCAACTGTGACCCCGTATACCTGTTTGGCTTCCAGCTGTAACCCCATAACCTGTTTAGCTTCCAGATGTAACTCCGTATACCTGTGTAGCTTCCAGCTGTAACTCCGTATACCTGTTTAGCTTCCAGCTGTAACTCCGTATATCTGTGTAGCTTCCAACTGTAACCCCGTATACCTGTTTAGCTTCCAACTGTAACCCCGTATACCTGTTTAGCTTCCAACTGTAACCCCATATACCTGTTTAGCTTCCAACTGTAACCCCGTATACCTGTTTAGCTTCCAACTGTAACCCCGTATACCTGTTGTGCTTCCAACTGTAATCCTGGATGCCTGTTTTTGCCTCTGTCTATCATTGTCTCCTCTATCAATTCCTCTTAAGTATTTCGTACGTTGTTGTAATGTCTCCTCTCTGATTCTTCTGTTCTCCAGTGTCGTCAGGTTAGTAACTTACCAGTAATCAAAGGCACTTGTCAATAGACAATTGGCCTGTTTCGTGTGTATATGTGTATGTACATGTATGCGTCCTTCTGTTTGCTCGTCTGTGTCTGCGCGTGAGCGTGTCTGTGCACGCACATGCGTGCGTAAAAATAGACAAATAAATATTCTTTATCCTCACACGATTCTGCTTAGTATATTTGATATAAAAAAACATGCCATTGTTTTCCGAAATGCTCTTCCTAGGTTAAGTAAATAAAATAAACAATTAACCACCTCTGTTTGAGAGCTTCCTGGAAAAAATATATTTTTAATGCAACTGTAATTATTAGAGAGAGAGAGAGAGAGAGAGAGAGAGAGAGAGAGAGATAGAGATATTTCTGCAGCGTTAGTAATGTTTTCGACAGTGCTTTGGTAATAATGGTAATGGCTATGTTTGAGAGAGTTTTTTGCAACGTTGGTAATGCCTTATTTGAACAGTTTTTGCAACGTTGGTAATGCCTTATTTAAACAGTTTTGGCAACGTTGGTAATGCCTTATTTAAACAGTTTTGGCAACGTTGGTAATGCCTTATTTAAACAGTTTTGGCAACGTTGGTAATGCCTTATTTAAACAGTTTTGGCAACGTTGGTAATGCCTTATTTAAACAGTTTTGGCAACGCTGGTAATGCCTTATTTTTATAACGGTGGCAGTCTATTTAAAAAAAAAAAAAGTTCCCCCCCCCTACAAGTTTTGCTATTTTTTTAAGAGTTTTTGAAACTTTTTTTTTTTGGGGGGGGGGTGATGGGAGGGGTCGGGGGCAACAGAGAGTTTTAGCAGTGTTGGTAATTCCTAATTTTTCAACTGCTGTTTTTCAGCGTTAAGAATAAATAACTTTTCGTACGTCATTGTAAAGTACGGATGTTGATGTACGTTATAAAAGTGCGTACGTTGTGAAGTACAAATGTTGTTATTACATACTACTGTACAATGATGATGAAGGTGGTGGTGATGATGATGATGATGATGATGTAGAGGTTGAAAATATGCATCTGCTGTGTTATTTACCACGTCTGTTGAATTATTTAACGTGGCTGGTGGTGAGGGTGGTGGCGTTGATGATGGCGTTGTCTTGTTGATGGTGGTGTTGTGTTGTTGTTGGTGGAGTTTTGTTACTGTGTTGGTGTTGTGTTGTTATTGTTGGTGGTGGTGTTTCTATTGTTGTTACTGGTGGTGGTGGGGGTGACGTTATGTTGTTGCTATTGTTGTTAGTGTTGGTGGTGGTGGCGAAAGTGGTTGTGGCATTAGCGGTAGTGGTGGCAGCATTGGGGATGGGGAGGGGAGGGGTGGGGGGGTGTTGTCTCTGGGATTCACATAATAATTGGAGAATAATTATAAATTTCCTGAGTGGTGGTCCTTTGTTTTTTTTCCTTTAGATAATTGCTGCCCCTCGCTCGTGTGTGTGTGTGTGTGTGTGTGTGTGTGTGTGTGTGTACTCCTTGGGGGTTAAGCTGTTCCTGATTCCGTCTTCTAAACCATTTTGTCTGGCATTACTGATTTCTAGCCTCTTGGATCTTATCATATCTACTCTTCAAGCTGTGTATTGAGTTTGCCTCCACCACTGCCTCATCCAAGTCTTTCCACTTTTCAACCACCTGAGAGTTAATAAATACTTCCTTACATCTCTATGGTTTATCTGTGTCTTGAGCTTCCATCTGTGCCCTCTTAATTCAGTCAGTCCTTATCTTGCCTGGCAATTTCCGTTTAGATTTTGTATGTTGTAATCAAGTCTCCCCTTGTCTTTCTCTCCCCCAGGGTCGTGAGGTTAACTTCCTTCAACCTTTCCTCACAGTGGTACTATCATGGTTGCAAATCTTTGGAACTTTTCGAGCTTCTTCACATTTGATCAGGTGGGGGTTCCATGCTGGTGCCGTATACTCTGTGATTAGTTTAACATATGTCGTATATGAAGTTCAGAAGGATTCAAGTTCTTGATTCAGTGATATTCCGGGTTTGACATTCTTGCATATGCCACTGACGTTAACTGCTTTATAGGTATTTCTGGTGATATGCTTGGTGATACATACGACTCAGTCTCCTCTGGTAGGTCGTTCATGTATGTTAGGAGCAATAACGGCCTTAGTACTAATCCTTGCGGAACCCCACTCGTTACTCTCTCCCATTCCGATGTCTCATCGCTTACTCTTACTCTCTATGTAATTCAGGTTCTCTGACCCATTAGAGCACTCTACCCTGCCTGTTATTCCGGGTTTTGGATTAGTCTGGTGTGGTACGGTGTCATGTTTTTCTGCAGTCCAAAAAGATGCGATCCACCCAGCCCTGTCTCTTCTTTTATCTCCGTGACTCTGCCGTAGAACTCCAACAGATTTGTAAGACAGGATTTACTATCTTTAAATCTGTGCTGGTTTTCTGTAAAGACTTCTCTCCAAGTGCTCCAATATCCTTTTCTTTACTGTCTTCTCCAGAGTCTTTGACAGTATACACTTTAGAGATGCCGGCTTGAAATTCAGTGCCTCCTGTCTGACCCATTTTTTTTATGTATGAGGACCACATTTTCCCTTTTCCAATTTTCTGGCACTTGTCCTGACTGGAGAAATTGGTTGTACACCTTTGCTGTCGGGTAACACATTGGTTCCCCTCCTTCACTCCAGCACCAATGGAGATGCTTATCTGGTCCGTTTATCTTTGTTACATCAAGCTCACTAAGTAATCTCATCACTCTTTTTATTGTGTTGATGCTTTCTAGCTCCTGTTGATTTGGTCTGACTGCAGTGCTTCTGGTAACTCCCAACTTCCTTATGTAAAGACCTCTTGGAATCTTTGGCTAAACTCTGGCTGATTCTGTTTTACTCTTTCATGCTGTATCATTTTCAAAATGTTTTTCACCTTCTCTTATTCATGCATATCCGTTTCTGTCTCTCTTGCTTGTTTCCCGGTTTTCTGCGAGTTAGGTCGCTCTTCTTTTTTTTTTTGTAAATTTTCTTGCTCTTCCCCATTCCTGGTTCACTCGTGGACTTTCTCTGTTTTCCTTGTTTATCTGCTTCGTGCATTCCATAAATTCTTCCTTTGCCTCTTGGCTGTTTGACTGTTACTTCCACCATTTCCTGTACAGTTTTGAGCCTAAAGTTCGCGTTCCCATTGCACTTTTCCCAGAAAGTTTCTCATTCCATCATCGTCCCCCGTCTGAAGTCCATTTTTCTGTTACTCAACGTCCATTATTTTTTTTCTCCTTTTCCCTTGTGTATGTATGTGTGTGTATGTGTGAGAGATAAGGAGGGGGGGGCTTGTTTTCCAAACAAAAAGGAGATTACTGTACAGTGTACTGTATCTCTTTCATAATTAAGAGAGATTAATGTTAAAACTACATTAAAGGATTTGTCTTTCATATTTCAACTTTTTTTTTAAATTTCATGTTAAACCTGGCATAGTGTTGTAGGTAAGTGTTGGGAGAGTTACTGGCCTCTCTCTGTGCTCCATGCTCCACCCACAGCACCACCAGAGCTCCATGCTCCACCCACAGCACCACCGGAACTCCGTGCTCCACCCACAGCACCCTCGAGTTCTATGCTCCACCCACAGCACCACCAGAGCTCCATGCTCCACCCACAGCACCACCGGGGCTCCATGCTCCACCCACAGCACCACCGGGGCTCCATGCTCCACCCACAGCACCATCGGGGCTCCATGCTTCACCCACAGCACCACCGAAACTCCGTGCTCCACCCGCAGCACCACCGGAACTCCATGCTCCACCCACAGCATCACCGAAACTCGATGCTCCACCCACAGCACCACCGGAACTCCGTACTCCACCCGCAGCACCACCGGAACTTCGTGCTCCACCCACAGCACCACCGGGGCTCCATGTTCCACCCACAGCACCACCGGAGCTCCATGCTCCACCCACAGCACCACCGGAGCTCCATGCTCTACCCACAGCACCTCCGGGGCTCCATGCTCCACCCACAGCACCAGCGGAGCTCCATGCTCCACCCACAGCACCAACGGAGCTCCATGCTCCACCCACAGCACCAACGGAGCTCCATGCTCCACCCACAGCACCACTGGAGCTCCATGCTCCACCCACAGGACCACCGGAGCTCCATGCTCCACCCACAGCACCAACGGAGCTCCATGCTCCACCCACAGCACCAACGGAGCTCCATGCTCCACCCACAGGACCACCGGAGCTCCATGCTCCACCCACAGCAACACTAGAGCTCCATACTCCACCCACAGCACCAACGGAGCTCCATGCTCCACCCACAGCACCAACGGAGCTCCATGCTCCACCCACAGGACCACCGGAGCTCCATGCTCCACCCTCCACCACTGGAGCTCCATGCTCCACCCACAGCACCACCGAAACTCCGTGCTCCACCCGCAGCACCACCGGAACTCCATGCTCCACCCACAGCACCACCTAAGCTCGATGCTCCACCCACAGCACCACCGGAACTCCGTACTCCACCCGCAGCACCACCGGAACTTCGTGCTCCACCCACAGCACCACCGGGGCTCCATGCTCCACCCACAGCACCAACGGAGCTCCATGCTCCACCCACAGCACCAACGGAGCTCCATGCTCCACCCACAGCACCAACGGAGCTCCATGCTCCACCCAAAGCACCACTGGAGCTCCATGCTCCACCCACAGGACCACCGGAGCTCCATGCTCCACCCACAGCACCACCCGAGCTCCATGCTCCACCCACAGCACCACCGGAGCTCCATGCTCCACCCACAGCACCAACGGAGCTCCATGCTCCACCCACAGCACCAACGGAGCTCCATGCTCCACCCACAGGACCACCGGAGCTCCATGCTCCACCCACAGCAACACTAGAGCTCCATGCTCCACCCACAGCACCAACGGAGCTCCATGCTCCACCCACAGGACCACCGGAGCTCCATGCTCTCCACCCACAGGATCACCAGGACTCCATGCTCTCCACCCACAGGACCACCTGGGCTCCATGCTCTCCACCCACAGGATCACCAGGACTCCATGCTCTCCACCCACAGGACCACCTGGGCTCCATGCTCTCCACCCACAGGATCACCAGGACTCCATGCTCTCCACCCACAGGATCACCAGGACTCCATGCTCTCCACCCACAGGACCACCTGGGCTCCATGCTCTCCACCCACAGGATCACCAGGACTCCATGCTCTCCACCCACAGGACCACCTGGGCTCCATGCTCTCCACCCACAGGATCACCAGGACTCCATGCTCTCCACTCACAGGACCACCAGGGCTTCATGCTCTACCCTCAGGACCACCGGAGTTCCATGCTCTCCATCTTCAGGACCACCGGAGTTCCATGCTCTCCATCTTCAGGACCACCGGGGCTCCATGCTCTCCACCCACAGCATCACCGAGGCTCCATGCTTCACCCACAGCACCACCGGGGCTCCATGCTCTCCACCCACAGCACCACCGGGGCTCCATGCTCTGCACCCACAGCACCACCGGGGCTCCATGCTCTGCACCCATAGCACCACCGGGGCTCCATGCTCTGCACCCACAGCACGACCGGGGCTCCATGCTCTGCACCCACAGCACCACCGGGGCTCCATGCTCTGCACCCACAGCACCACCGGGGCTCCATGCTCTGCACCCATAGCACCACCGGGGCTCCATGCTCTGCACCCACAGCACCACCGGGGCTCCATGCTCTGCACCCACAGCACCACCGGGGCTCCATGCTCTGCACCCACAGCACCACCGGGGCTCCACGCTCTCCACGCACAATACCACCGGGGCTCCATGCTCTGCACCCACAGCACGACCGGGGCTCCATGCTCTGCACCCACAGCACGACCGGGGCTCCATGCTCTGCACCCACAGCACGACCGGGGCTCCATGCTCTGCACCCACAGCACCACCGGGGCTCCATGCTCTGCACCCACAGCACCACCGGGGCTCCATGCTCTGCACCCACAGCACCACCGGGGCTCCACGCTCTCCACGCACAATGCCACCGGGGCTCCATGCTCTGCACCCACAGCACGACCGGGGCTCCATGCTCTGCACCCACAGCACGACCGGGGCTCCATGCTCTGCACCCACAGCACGACCGGGGCTCCATGCTCTGCACCCACAGCACCACCGGGGCTCCATGCTCTGCACCCACAGCACCACCGGGGCTCCATGCTCTGCACCCACAGCACCACCGGCGCTCCACGCTCTCCACCCACAATACCACCGGGGCTCCATGCTCTCCACCCACAGCATCACCGAGGCTCCATGCTTCACCCACAGCACGACCGGGGCTCCATGCTCTGCACCCACAGCACCACCGGGGCTCCATGCTCTGCACCCACAGCACCACCGGGGCTCCATGCTCTGCACCCACAGCACCACCGGGGCTCCATGCTCTCCACCCACAATACCACCGGGGCTCCATGCTCTGCACCCACAGCACCACCGGGGCTCCATGCTCAGCACCCACAGCACCACCGGCGCTCCACGCTCACCACACACAAAAACACCGGGGCTCCAAGCTCAACACCCAGAGCATCACCGAGGCTCCATGCTTCACCCACAGCACGACCGGGGCTCCATGCTCTGCACCCACAGCACCACCGGGGCTCCATGCTCTGCACCCACAGCACCACCGGGGCTCCATGCTCTGCACCCACAGCACCACCGGGGCTCCACGCTCTCCACCCACAATACCACCGGGGCTCCATGCTCCACTCACAGGACCACCAGGGCTCCGTGCTCCACCCTCTGAGTTGGCTCTTATCAGGAAGTTCTTTGATCGACACACTTACCGACAAAGGTCAAGTGGTTGCACTTGATGAAGCAGTAAAGTTTTAATATGGAGACATTCAGTGTGTGAAAGGTCGCTCTAGTGACAGTGGGAAGGTGGGGTAGCAGCTGGGGTGGAGGAAGGTGGGGTAGCAGCTGGGGAGGAGGAAGGATGGATAGCAGCTGGGGAGGATGAAGGAGGGGTAGCAGATGGGGAGGAGGAAGGGGGGTAGAAGCTGGGGAAATGGTAAGGAACTGGGGAGAGGGAGAAACGTAAGCTAGTATGATGTAACATAACGTAACCCATGTAGCATAACGTGATCAGTCGTGAGGTATGCAACACAACACAGCGCAGTACAATACAAAGCTGAAACAAACAAAAACCAAATTTACCGTAATATGTCTACAATAATTGTAGACGGTACCCTGCATATAATACATCAGTAGACAGTAACCTGCATGTAATAATACATCATTAGACAGTAACCTGCATATAATAATACATCAATAGACAGTAACCTGCATATAATAATGCATCAGTAGACAGTAACCTGCATATAATGCATCGGTAGACAGTAACCTGCATATAATGCATCGGTAGACAGTAACCTGCATATAATACATCGGTAGACAGTACCCTGCATATAATAATACATCAGTAGACGGTAACCTGCATATGATAATACATTAGTAGACGGTAACCTGCATATAATACATTAGTAGACAGTAACCTGCATATGACAATACATCAGTAGACTGATAATCGTAAATATTTTGTCTTAATATGAATGTGAACTCCAGGAGCGTGAGTGCTGCCACCACCACCACTAGCACCACCACTAGGACCACCACCACTAGCACCACCACTAGGACCACCACCACTAGCACCACCACTAGGACCACCACCACTAGCACCACCACTAGGACCACCACCACTAGTAAAGTCCCCAGCCAGGTGCTGGCGTACCTCTCCTACCTGAAAGTCCATCACTAGAATAGATTTTCCCCCCAGTAAATTTTTAGCCCCCCTCCTTTTCCTTTCCCGGAGTCTGGGGAATTTTCCCCCAGGAGCTTTCCGTGGTTTAAGGACTTCAATGATTTCCACAATATATTTACCAAATGGTCGTAATGGCTGAGGCGCACTGCACCTCTTAAGACGAGCACCAGTGAATATCTGGCTGCAGGCTGAGTCCTCAGACTCGCTCATTTTTTCCCCCCTTCAGTTTCATCGACCTCTTGTAGAGTTTCCGGGAATTCGTTGGTTCCTTGAAGGGATTTACGACTTCAAAAATTGCAGTTTAAGCACTGCTGAAGCAACGGTGATGTAGAGAGAAATATGCGTGAGGTAGATAGTATTAAGTAGGTAGCAGTACCCATGTCGATGAATATAATGTATAATAATGATGATGATGATGCGTAGATAATAATAATATTTATAATGATGACTGTGATGTGAGGTAGATATAGTTCAAGGAAGTTATTTTTGCAGTCAGATAGTAGTATAAGTAATAAAAGAACATCAAGGAAATAATCTTAAAATCTTATTATTATTATATGATTATAATTATTATTACTACTACTGTTACTACTACTATGTCTACTACTAACTTTCACACATAATGAATTATTACTACTGCTGCTACTAGCTCAGTACATAATGAACTACTATTACTAACTCTCAGCATACAATGAAATCTACATTATGAACTGATACTATCTCCGGGTAGATAATGAACGTTATGAAGCGCTAACCCCCAACGCAGTGAACAACACTTCCTGACATTTAGCAAATTATTGCCTCAGAATACAGTAAGTGTTTGCGACATTTCACAGAGGCCTCAACTCTCACTCGACGGACAAAACACCGGAATTTATTCCTGCATTTGCCTCATATTTTTACCACGCTGAAGTGTGTGGCGTGTGGCGCAGTGTAGTTCGCAGACAGACGATGTAATTTACAGACAGGCGATGCAATTTGGGGACAGGCGAATGACGGCAGTCGGAGTGAATCTATTACACAATTTGCCTCTGATGGTCGTGTTTATTTTCTTCTGTTAAATTGAATTTAATTTTTTTTTTTTTGTGTGTGTGTGTGTGTATGTGTCAGATTTGCAAAGTTTGAGTTAGAAGTTTTGTTGCGAATGAAATTTACTTTCAGATACATTTTTTTAATGGGTTAATAGTATTTTCGCATAAATTTGTTGAGACTTATTACTACACTCGTATTTTTTTTGAGGCTTGTGTTAGTTTAGATACAATTTTTTGGCTATCAGAAAGCAGGTTAACACTAGTTGAAGGTTCCTTGTCCAAATGGATGTCACGTTCATCATTCCTTCATCTTAACCATTCTTGTGTTCATCATCCCTCTCGTACTGCTCAAGATTCTACCAATGACAGTGAACTACTATATGACTTTTTAGAGGTTCAGAAGACACTTCATTGTTTCCTGACGAACAAAACACTCTCCCCAGTGACTAGTTCGTATAGCCTTCCAGCCTGTTCTCGTTCAGTTTGTAGTTGTAATAAAGTTGGTAGAATTACCGACAATATGTAAAGTAAAAGGACACAAGTTGCACTTGTGTCCTTTTACTTTACAGTTTGTAGTTGTCCAGTTTGTAGTCGTTCTCTCTTCAAAGTCGCCCAATTTGTAGCTTACTTTATAGTCGTCCAGTTCGACAATGATCACGTCTGGAACAGACACGATGTTTTCAGCCTTTCTTCATGTACAGGTCTTGTGATGCTCTCATCAGGTCATTGAGACCCTGGCATAGAACGTGGCTCGTTGTGTCTCAGTGACCGGCCATGACACAGTAAGTTGTCAGCTGTATCTTGCAGTGACCAGCCATAACACAGTGCTCCGCTGTATCTTGCAGTGACCAGCCATAACACAGTGCTCCACTGTATCTTGCAGTGACCAGCCATAGCACAGTGCTCCACTGTATCTTGCAGTGACCGACCATAACACACTGCTCCACTGTATCTTGCAGTGACCGGCCATAACACACTGCTCCGCTGTATCTCGCAGTGACCAGCCATAACACAGAGAGTGCTCCGCTGTGCCTCCTCACACAAATCGACCTATAATACTGAAAACCCCGAAACTTCCTCACACAATAATGCTAATGATTAAACTTTGTACAAAATATTTTGGTTTTCTCCACCACACCGCCCACTTCCACCACCCGAACCCCCTCCCCCCTCGCACAACCGCCCCCCCGCCCACCGCCTTCACAGCTTTCATATCAAGACTGAGTCTTGTCAAAATGGAAGAACTTTTTAAGTATTTTCTTTGCCGAGGATTCTTCCGTTGTATCCTGCACTCAGTATTGACGAATATTAAAGAATATTGGCGAATAGTAAAGAATATTGGCGAGTATTAAAGAATATTGACAAATATTAAAGAATATTGGCGAATAGTAAAGAATATTGGCGAATAGTAAAGAATATTGACAAATATTAAAGAATATTGGCGAATAGTAAAGAATATTGGCGAGTATTAAAGAATATTGGCGAATAGTAAAGAATATTGGCGAGTATTAAAGAATATTGACAAATATTAAAGAATATTGGCGAATAGTAAAGAATATAGACAAATATTAAAGAATATTGGCGAATAGTAAAGAATATTGGCGAGTATTAAAGAATATTGACAAATATTAAAGAATATTGGCGAGTATTAAAGAATATTGACAAATATTAAAGAATATTGGCGAATAGTAAAGAATATAGACAAATATTAAAGAATATTGGCAAATATTAAAGAATATTGACAAATATTAAAGAATATTGACAAATATTAAAGAATATTGGCAAATATTAAAGAATATTGACAAATATTAAAGAATATTGACAAATATTAAAGAATATTGACAAATATTAAAGAATATTGACGAATATTAAAGAATATTGGCAAATATTAAAGAATATTGACAAATATTAAAGAATATTGGCAAATATTAAAGAATATTGACAAGTATTAAAGAATATTGACGAATATTAAAGAATGTTGACGAATATTAAAGAGTATTGACGTATATTAAAGAGTATAGAAGAATATTTACTAATAAGGACGAATATTAATAGTGAGGAATATTAACGAATATTAACTAATATTAACATTTATGAACTAATATTTTCGATGATTAAAAATATGGACAAATATCGAAGAGTATTAAAGAATATTTACGAATACTGATGACACTCCGATTCCTTGCTTTGAATATTCAAAAAACCCTGACAGAAACTTAATATTCCCCGCCTGACGAAGGTTTGTCCTCCTGTAACGTGATTTACGGAGGAAAGGGAAAAAATTCCCTACCCATTGTACCTGTGTGTGTGGGGGGGGGTCACCTATTTGCACTCACCCATTTATGGTTGCAGGGGTCGAGTTATAGCCCCTGGCCCCGCCTCTTCACTGGTCGCTATAGGTCCTCTCTCTCCCTGCTCCATGAGCTTTATCATACCTCGTCTTAAAACTATGTATGGTTCCTGCTTCCACTACGTCGCTTGCCAGACTGTTACACTTCCTGACAACTCTATGACTAAAGAAATACTTCATAACATCGCTTTGACTCTGAGTCTTCAGTTTCCAAGTGTGACCCCTTGTTTCTGTGTGCCATCTCTGGAACATCCTGTGTCTGTCCACCTCAGTTCCTCGCAGTATTTTGTATGTTATCACGTCTTCCCTGACCCTCCTGTCCTCCAGCGTCGTCAGGCCGATTTCCCTTAACCTTTCTTCGTAGGACAGTCCCCTTAGCTCTGGAACTAGTCTTGTTGCAAACCTTTGCACTTTCTCTAATTTCTTGACGTGCTTGACCAGGTGTGGGTTCCTTACTGAGGTATCGGAACGCTATTCTCAGGTTTGCCAGGCGTTCATATGCTGCAATGTGTGCCTCAGATGTGCTCGGTATTATACTCACCCCAAGATCCTTTTCCTTGAGTGAGGTTTGCAGTCTTTGGCAACCTGCGGTCTTCTTTGCTCTTCCCCGATCTTCATGACTTCACTTTTGGTGTGTGTGTGTTTGTGTGCAAAATGTATTTAGTAATTGAAGGTTAGTTTTTGTCTAGGATTTTTGTTGTTTAAAATGTAATAACATTGTCGTCATTAAAATGAGAAAAATCAGCGGGTCGGATAGATTTAATCTGATTGGCTGTTTAGTTGTTTGTGGTATGTTATTTTAGGAAAAGCTGGTGGATTATTCTCAAGTGGTGGTGGTGCCGGTGGCGGCGGTGGTGCCGGTGGCGACGGCGGCGGTGGTGATGGTGGAGGCGATGGTGGTGGTGGAGGCGATGGTGGTGGTGGTGATGGTAGTTAAACTATGGGCGGGGACAAGGTGAGGGAGGAAGTTAATCATGAAGTTGGTGTTTGGGTTGGTAACACCGGTGGTTATTGATAGTATTGGAGGGGTTGATAGTAGTGGTTGATAGTGGTGGAGGGATTGATGGTGGTGGAGTGCTTGATAGTAGTGGTGATGGGTTGATAGTGATGGTGGTCGGGGTTTGCAAGTGATGGTAGTGACAACAGTGGTGGTATTAACCGGTGGTGGTAAATGACTGTAATAACAGTGTGATGTTCAACAGTTCTCTCCTTCCTGATTCCTCCTTTTCTCTTCCACCCTTTCTGTTCCCCCTCTCCTACTTATTCTCCCTCTGCCCTTCCCTCTTCCCTCCCTGCTCCTCCCAGCACTGTCCCGGGAACTGTCTCTATATTAAGTTAATAAGAAAAAAGTTTGTATGCTTTGTAATTTTTGAGTCGAAGTGGTGGACGGAGGGAGGAAGGTGGGTGGGGAGGGAGAGGGGAAGGTGGATGGGGAGGGAGAGGGGAAGGTGGATGGGGAGGGAGAGGGGAAGGTGGATGGGGAGGAAGAGGGGAAGGTGGATGGGGAGGGAGAGGGGAAGGTGGATGGGGAGGAAGAGGGGAAGGTGGATGGGGAGGGAGAGGGGAAGGTGGTTGGGGAGGGAGAGGGGAAGGTGGATGGGGAGGAAGAGGGGAAGGTGGATGGGGAGGAAGAGGGGAAGGTGGATGGGGAGGGAGAGGGGAAGGTGGGTGGGGAGGGAGAGGGGAAGGTGGATGGGGAGGGAGAGGGGAAGGTGGGTGGGGGCGGGAGAGGGGAAGGTGGATGGGGAGGAAGAGGGGAAGGTGGATGGGGAGGGAGAGGGGAAGGTGGGTGGGGAGGGAGAGGGGAAGGTGGTTGGGGAGGGAGAGGGGAAGGTGGATGGGGAGGGAGAGGGGAAGGTGGCTGGGGAGGGAGAGGGGAAGGAGGGTGGGGGGGGTGAGGGGAGGGGGGATGGGGAGGAAGAGGGGAAGGTGGATGGGGAGGGAGAGGGGAAGGTGGGTGGGGAGGGAGAGGGGAAGGCAGGAGGGAGGGAGGAAGATGGATGGGGAGGGAGAGGGGAAGGTGGGAGGGAGGAAGGTGGGCGGGGAAGGAGAGGGGAAGGTGGGTGGGGAGGAAGAGAAGATGGGAGAGAGTAAGGTAGGTGGGGAGGGAGGAAAGTAAGTGGGAAGGGAGAGGGAAAGTAGGTTGAGAGAGGGAAAGGTGGGTGGGGACGTAAGAGGGAAGGTAGGTGGGGAGGGAAGTGGTAGGTCGGTGGGGAGGGGCAAGTGGATAGTAGAGGAGTGAGAAAAGGTAGAGAGGAGGGGAGGGAAGGTACATGGGAAGGAGGAAGCGTGAGTTAAAGCAGGTGAGGAATGTAAGGGAAAGGGAGGTGGTCGGAGAGGTAGGTGGGGTGAAGAGGCGAGGGAAGGTAGAGAGGAAGTTGGTGGGGTGAAGTGATGATGAGGGGTGGCAGTTGGGGAGAATAGATGAGGTGAGGCAAGTGGGGAGGGGATGAGATTGGGTATCCTCGCCTCACACTGTCTGATAATCGTTTCCTCTTGCTTCACTGTGAAGCTTCGACGTGAGGAGAATTTTACTGAAAAAAAAAAGTCAGGAATTAGGAGAGGGGTGACGCTTATGACGTGAATGTTGCGGAGGTAAAGAGTGGGGAGAGGGGAAGGGAGGGAGGGAGGGAGGGAGGGAGGAGTTGATTGTGGAGTGTGGGGTAAGGGGTTTAGTAACTGGCCAGAAGTTATAAACAAGGAAGTAATTTATATAACAACTTTGCAGATTTTCCATACAGTGTTGGTCAGCATGGTGTTGCTGTTGATCCTAGAGACGACGAGCTCAACACGTTAAAAGACTTTCTTGTTACTACCAATTTGTCTACTTGGCTTTTTTTGTCCAATTAACTTTAAATAAGTTGCCACAAGTTTCTTTAATTGATTTAATTCAAGACTCTTCAAAACTACGAGAGATTCAGTTGCTACTGCTTCCTCTTCCAGCACTTCAGTTTAGTGATCCAAAGAGGAAATACTTGCTGTATTCCTGGTTCCTCCTCAACGTTTCACAGTTTTGATGAGATCTACAACCTAGCTTAAATAATACATTCTTTACTTTGTGTGTGTAGTCCTCAACAGCACTAGCAATAATTATCTTAAACACAAATGACATATTCCCCGAAGTCAGTTTTTCTATCTTCTGAGATTATTTATCTTCAGTCTTTATTAAGACTGCGGTACTATAAACATGCATACAGTAGGACACCATACTAAACAAGAGTATGAATCTCCTCTCTCTCTCTCTTCCGAAGCTGGATGTTAGCCGAGAATACAACAGGTGTACCCTCTGGATGGGCACAGTAAGACGCAGGAACATGAAAGTGGCCGCCCTGAGGTCCTTAGTGGTGTCAGTGAACCTGGAACTTGGTTATTTGACGAAGCGTGTTCCACATTTCTCCCCCCCCCCTCCTGGTCCCATCGTCTCCAAGCCTACCTGAACAAATTGATAGTGATAGCCTAAGTCCCTTTACCTGCTGAGCTTGTACTCCCTGTAATCGGCAGCAACTCCCTGTTGCCCAACTCTGCGTTAGAGGTACAGTAGGTATCACCTAGAGTTAACACACAGGTATAGTCCCATGCTAAGAGTTTGCCTTTCTGTTAGGGATAGATGGTGATCCCGTCAGTGTCGTTAGCGGGACTGTGAGCAATGCTGGATGCTAGGAACTAGGGCTCTCTCTCTCAACCGGGCACCCAGTTGAAGCGAGGCTCCTCTTGATGTTGGCTTCATTGTGTCTCGCATGCCAACCCTTGATTTTGGAAGAGTTTAGACTGTGTAGACCATATTGGTCGACTTGCACATAACTGCAAATACATGTATATTCCGTGTGAATTGGGGTACCTAGACGGAGAGCCACTGCAGTGCGGAGAGTGCGGGTCAGTACATGTGCCCATTACCGAAATGGAAAATGTTAAGAAGTCCCCAGAGTGACATGCACTCACCGCTTGAAGACGTGCAGTCTTCCTGTTGGATGTTGTAGCAGCGATTATATTGTACTACACCTTCTCAGCAATGGGGCCTTCCCAGGTGTACTGTTTGTAGGCCAGCATTGCAACGGATTTTGGCGCTGGAACAGCAGTCTCTCTCATTTAGCAGTGGCCCTGGTGCAGCTTGGATCTTGTATTCCTGCTATGCCACCCAGGTCGTCTGGAACAAATTACTTTATTAGTTCATCTGATGCTATGGAGGAGGATAAGAAAGCTGGTAGGACAATTTGGAAGGTCTTACGTACTCCCAGTCTACCAAGTTTGACCGGAAGTGAGGCTTACATCCACTTTGGAGTACATTCTCTAGCATAGACTTGAGAAGGGTGTCACAGCCCTTGAATTTGGGACTGTTGAAGGCTAGGGAGCATCTTAAGAAGGCATGTGGTGAGAAGGTACAATGCATCAGTGTCTCCAGTTCGGCGTCTGAGAATCATTAGTGGCACTGGATCCCAAGGGAGTGCCAAGGAGAGTACTGATTGCTGGATTAATAACTCGTGCTCCTGGCAAAGCGGAGCTAATATCTTCAATGAGCTGATGGTTGGTGGAAAGTATTTCACATTTTGTAGGGTTTAAAGGAAGGTCTAGGCTCTATTTCTCTAATATATTTTTTCTTGATTTCCTCTAGGAGGTATTCCGTATTGTCAGCCAGGGTGCCATCATCTCAAAACCAGATGATGAGTTCGCTTGACTGTTCCTGTGACTTCATTGATCAGACAGAGAAAAAGAAAGGCGAGGGAGTCGCCTTGTTGCACGCCATCACATGAACTGATTTCATGTTCACCAAACAGGAGTTTACAGGTACCACTATAACATAATTGGATGAATAGATAGAGAGTAGGGATGTGTCTGAAAACTTCATGGAGAACAGCATCCCTTCTAAGTTTAACGCATTGGCAGCGTCATATTTATTCAGGGCTTTTTGATCTGTCATGTTAGTATTGTATATCCAGTGTTGCTTGGGCAGCTGTCATACAGCCTTGTTAAATCCCAAAAACCGAGCTGAATTGGTTTCAACAATGCGGCAGCCTCGTGTCTCACAATTCTTACTGCAGCCCTGGCAACAGTTATTTTTGTTTCTTACAGCAGACATTATATATCAAATATGGTTTGGAGTAACTGCATTTTTACAAGGCGTTTAAACGCATAAAGTAAAACCTGAAGAACACCTTGGGTATCCTCCAGTGAGTGAGTTAATTAGCACATCTCGGAGGCATTCAGGCCGCGTCAGCGAGGCATCTAAATCCAGTTATAACTTTTCTTTATGTGGAGTTCAACCCTGTGTGAATGCTTCAACGGAAGGACCAGTAGAGGCTCAACCCTCCACCAGAGGTTCTTACTGCTTATTAATGACTATCCGATTCCTTTAGTTCTTGAACACTACTCTGTGGTGATCCTTTGCTTGTATATAAACTCCATAACTCGCCCTCACATTTTATGATGTGATCTCAATTTGTTTTTATTTTTATGAAGGTTACCAGCAAGCTAGTGGATTACCTCGGTGACATGACCAGAAGTTCAGTTGAGTCAGACTTCTTTGAAAGGGCGTCACGCCAGGAGGTATGCGGGCAAAGGCACAAGATTGCACTGCAAGCCACACTTTTTGGAGAGCATTTCGCCCTAAGTACAGCTTAAAGAAGCTCTTTGGTGAAACGTCCAAAACACACACACACACACACACACACACACACACACACACACACACACACACACACACACACACACACACACACACACACACACACACACACACACATATGTAGCAACAAAATGCAAGGAGGCTGAGGAGAGGTTTGTACCCAAGGGTAACAGGAATAATGAAAAAGCCAGGATGAGCCCATGGTTTGCCAAAAGGTGCAGGGAGGCAAAAACCAAGTGTGCTAGGGAATGGAAGAAATATAGAAGGCAAAGGACCCAGGAGAATAAGGAGAACAGTCGTAGAGCCAGAAACGAATATGCACAGATAAGAAGGGAGGCCCAAAGACAATATGAAAATGACATAGCAGCGAAAGCCAAATCTGACCCGAAACTGTTGTACAGCCACATCAGGAGGAAAACAACAGTCAAGGACCAGGTAATCAGGCTAAGGAAGGAAGGAGGAGAGACAAGAAATGACCGTGAAGTATGTGAAGAACTCAACAAGAGATAAAAAGAAGTGTTCACAGAGGAGACAGAAGGGACTCCAGAAAGACGGAGAGGTGGGGCACACCACCAAGTGCTGGACACAGTGCACACAACCGAGGAAGAAGTGAAGAGGCTTCTGAGTGAGCTAGATACCTCAAAGGCAATGGGGCCAGATAACATCTCCCCATGGGTATTGAGAGAGGGAGCAGAGGCGCTATGTGTACCCCTAACAACAATATTCAATACATCTATCGAAACAGGGAGATTGCCTGAGGCATGGAAGACAGCAAATGTAGTCCCAATCTTTAAAAAAGGAGACAGACATGAAGCATTAAACTACAGACCAGTGTCACTGACATGTATAGTATGCAAAATCATGGAGAAGATTATCAGGAGAAGAGTGGTGGAACACCTAGAAAGGAACGATCTCATCAACAGCAGCCAACATGGTTTCAGGGACGGGAAATCCTGTGTCACAAACCTACTGGAGTTCTATGACATGGTGACAGCAGTAAGACAAGAGAGAGAGGGGTGGGTGGATTGCATTTTCTTGGACTGCAAGAAGGCGTTTGACACAGTTCCACACAAGAGATTGGTGCAAAAACTGGAGGACCAAGCAGGGATAACAGGGAAGGCACTACAATGGATCAGGGAATACTTGTCAGGAAGACAGCAGCGAGTCATGGTACGTGGCGAGGTGTCAGAGTGGGCACCTGTGACCAGCGGGGTCCCGCAGGGGTCAGTCCTAGGACCAGTGCTGTTTCTGGTATTTGTGAACGACATGACGGAAGGAATAGACTCTGAGGTGTCCCTGTTTGCAGATGACGTGAAGTTGATGAGAAGAATTCACTCGATCGAAGACCAGGCAGAACTACAAAGGGATCTGGACAGGCTGCAGACCTGGTCCAGCAATTGGCTCCTGGAGTTCAATCCCACCAAGTGCAAAGTCATGAAGATTGGGGAAGGGCAAAGAAGGCCGCAGACGGAGTACAGTCTAGGGGGCCAGAGACTACAAACCTCACTCAAGGAAAAAGATCTTGGGGTGAGTATAACACCAGGCACATCTCCTGAAGCGCACATCAACCAAATAACTGCTGCAGCATATGGGCGCCTAGCAAACCTCAGAACAGCATTCCGACATCTTAATAAGGAATCATTCAGGACCCTGTACACCGTGTACGTTAGGCCCATATTGGAGTATGCGGCACCAGTTTGGAACCCACACCTAGCCAAGCACGTAAAGAAACTAGAGAAAGTGCAAAGGTTTGCAACAAGACTAGTCCCAGAGCTAAGAGGTATGTCCTACGAGGAGAGGTTAAGGGAAATCAACCTGACGACACTGGAGGACAGGAGAGATAGTGGGGACATGATAACGACATACAAAATACTGAGAGGAATTGACAAGGCGGACAAAGACAGGATGTTCCAGAGATTGGACACAGTAACAAGGGGACACAGTTGGAAGCTGAAGACACAGATGAATCACAGGGATGTTAGGAAGTATTTCTTCAGCCACAGAGTAGTCAGTAAGTGGAATAGTTTGGGAAGCGATGTAGTGGAGGCAGGATCCATACATAGCTTTAAGCAGAGGTATGATAAAGCTCACGGCTCAGGGAGAGTGACCTAGTAGCGATCAGTGAAGAGGCGGGGCCAGGAGCTCGGACTCGACCCCCGCAACCTCAACTAGGTGAGCACACACACACACACACACACACACACACACACACACACACACACACACACACACACACACACACACACACACACACACACACACACACACGCACACGCAATCACTCTGCAACCACAAATAAGTGAGTACAAATAGGTGAGGTGAGTACTTTGCCACTGCCTCACCTCCTGCCATATTTGGAACGGGAGAGAGAGACGGCACTTGTTTTATCTTACTCGCTGCTGCTGCTGCGATACTTTTACGCAGAGATGTCAGGTAGCTTTTTTTTTTAAGGCAGTTATCATCCTCGTCTCCTATTACCACACTCTGCCGACAATGTGTCTTAGATTTCCTTGTCGTGCTTGTTTACTGCCCCTCGGAGGTGAGACATTTAACATTGCCACAGTGATCTTGTTGCGCTCAAGTTATGTTGTTGTTCTGGTATTAAGAAGTCGGGCTGTGTCGAGTTCCTTGGCTATCTCACTCTCCCTCTCTCCCCCCTTGTTTCTATATCTCACACCTTCCCTTTCGTTAATTCCGGCTACTTTCATTACGTCTCTTCTTCATTCTCCCCTCTATCGTCCCGTTTCCTTTCCCCTATCAATTTTTTCCTTCCCTCTCATTTTCTCTCCTTCCCTTTTCTCCTCTCTCTCTCTCTCTCTCTCTCTCTCTCTCTCTCTCTCTCTCTCTCTCTCTCTCTCTCTCTCTCTCCTCTCTTCCCCTCCTTGCCTTCTCTTCCCTCACTTTTCCTCCTCTCGGCGCTCTCGACTAGGTTAATTCACCCACTAACTACCCTCGTAAAAACAAGAGTGTAAAAAAAGGCTTAAACCACTACTGCCTTACTGCATCACTTTAAAAATTACGTTCTGTACACCTGTCATCCTTACTGTTCTGCCGTCAGTGCTCTTAAAGTGTCCTCAAGGTTTTTTTAAGTGTCCTTAATTTATTTCAAGTATCTTCAGATGTCCTCAAGGTGTTCTTGTGTGCCTTCAAGTCTCCTCCATGTTCTCAAGATTTCCTTCAGTTTTTTGAGTGTCTTCAAGAGTTCTTAAATATGCTTAAGTGTCCTTAATTGTTCTCATGTATTCTCAAGTAGCCTTAAGTGTCTAAATGTCCTCAAGTGTTCTTAAATATGCTGAAGTGTCCTTAATTTCTCTCATGTATCCTCACGCGGCCTTCAGTGTCCAAGTGTCCTTAAGTGGTGCCCGTATTACAAAGACGATCCTAGTAAGCTGCTCCATTAGCGTTCATTCATCAGGGTAATTAAGTGAACCTTGTAACCAGTGTCAGTTTGCTCTGGTAATTGGAGTAATCGAGGTAATTACCTGAGGTGCTGGGTCATTACTCAAGATAATTAAGTGGAAAAGAGGATGCTATCGAATTTTAATTCTTGAAATGGAAGAGTTTGCGGTAGTAAAGTGTCCTACCAGAGTTGAAGAGTCACGGTGGAGGTTGTTGTGGTAGTTGAAGAGTCACGGTGGAGGTTGTTGTGGGAGTTGTCACGGTGGAGGTTGTTGTGGGAGTTGAAGAGTCACGGTGGAGGTTGTTGTGGTAGTTGAAGAGTCACGGTGGAGGTTGTTGTGGTAGTTGAAGAGTCACGGTGGAGGTTGTTGTGGTAGTTGAAGAGTCACGGTGGAGGTTGTTGTGGTAGTTGAAGAGTCACGGTGGAGGTTGTTGTGGTAGTTGAAGAGTCACGGTGGAGGTTGTTGTGGTATTTGAAGAGTCACGGTGGAGGTTGTTGTGGTAGTTGAAGAGTCACGGTGGGGTTGTTGTGGTAGTTGAAGAGTCACGGTGGAGGTTGTTGTGGTAGTTGAAGAGTCACGGTGGAGGTTGTTGTGGTAGTTGAAGAGTCACGGTGGAGGTTGTTGTGGTATTTGAAGAGTCACGGTGGAGGTTGTTGTGGTAGTTGAAAAGTCACGGTGGAGGTTGTTGTGGTATTTGAAGAGTCACGGTGGAGGTTGTTGTGGTATTTGAAGAGTCACGGTGGAGGTTGTGGTATTTGAAGAGTCACGGTGGAGGTTGTGGTATTTGAAGAGTCACGGTGGAGGTTGTGGTATTTGAAGAGTCACGGTGGAGGTTGTGGTATTTGAAGAGTCACGGTGGAGGTTGTGGTGAATTTTGGTTTCGAGTTTTTCCAACTCTTCCTTGATGGTAATTTTTTTTACGTGGCGCTGAACATCAGACATCATAAATTACCTAACCTTAGCTAACCTAACCTAACCTAACCTTAGCTAACCTAACCTAACCTAACCTTAGCTAACCTAACCTAACATCATAAATTATCTAACCTAACCTTAGCTAACCTAACCTAACCTAACCTTAGCTAATTTAACCTAACGTAACTTTAGCTATTCTAACCTAAGCTAATCTAACCTAACTTAACCTTAGCTAACCTAACCTAGCCTTAGCTAACCTAATCTAAGCAAATCTAAACTAACCTAACCTTAGCAAATTTAACCTAAGCTAATCTAACCTAACCTAACCTTAGCTAATCTAACCTAAGCTAATCTAATCTAACGTAACCTAGCCTAACATATCCTAACCTAACCTTAGCTAATCTATCCTAACCTTAACTAATCTATCCTAACCTAACCTTAGCTAATCTATCCTAACCTAACCCAACGAAACCCAATCCGACCCAACTAACCAACCCAACCTAACCTAACCTAGCCCACCTTCTTGCATTTACTTTATAAGTCTTGTTTAATCTGTGATGTGGTCTCTTCCATTTCACCTCTCCCTTTCCATTTCTTTTCCCATTGCTTTTTCACCCCCATTCTCTCCACCATTTCCCCCATTCCCTTCCCCCACTCGTACTCCCCCATTTCTTTTCCCACTCCGATTTCTCCCCCAACACCCCTGTTATTCCTCCCGTTTCTTCTGGTCCCACGCTTCCGCCCCCCCCCTCTCAAAATCTCCCTTTCTTTTCTCCCCACTTTTCCTCCTTCAGCATTTACCTTTAAAAATTATGTCATCCTCGCGGGGAGCCACTTTGGTGCCATCATCATCACCGCCTCCTGATACTGACAGCAGTGTCTCCTAGCCTGGAGAACAATGATGGTGGACACTCCTAGCCTGGAGAACAGTGATGGTGGACTCTCCTAGCCTGGAGAACAATGATGGTGGACACTCCTAGCCTGGAGAACAGTGATGGTGGACTCTCCTAGCCTGGAGAACAATGATGGTGGACACTCCTAGCCTGGAGAACAATGAAGGCAGACTCTCCTAGCCTGGAGAACAATGATGGCAGACTTTCCTTAGCCTGGAGAACAATGATGGCAGACTCTCCTAGCCTGGAGAACAGTGATGGCAGACTCTCCTAGCCTGGAGAACAGTGATGGCAGACTCTCCTAGCCTGGAGAACAGTGATGGTGAACTCTCCTAGCCTGGAGAACAATGATGGTACTCTTCTAGGCTGGAAAACAATGATGGTAGACTCTTTTAGCCTGGAGAACAATGATGCTAGCCTCTCCTAGCCTGGAGAACAATGATGCTAGCCTCTCCTAGCCTGGAGAACAATGGTGGTAGCCTCTTCTAGCCTGGAGAACAATGATGGTAGACTCTCCTAGCCTAGAAAACAGTGATGGGTTAGATGGAGCAGTGATTAGCATTTGGACGATTGACTGAGAGGTCACTTCTGACTTCTCCGAGGAAAGGTCAGAAGTGACCTCTCAGACGAGAACTCCCTGACCAACCTCCTAGATCGGCCTCCCGGGACTATCTTGTAGGTCGACCTCCTGGAACTACCTCGCAGACCATCCTCCCAGACTTATCTCCTAGACCAACCACCCAGACCACTTCTTACAGACACACATCTCGGAAATCTTCCCAAGGAGACCTTACAGGCATACACACTTTTTGCACTGGTCCCTGTAGACCTTGTCTCTTAGAAAGCAAGTTACAGCATCCTTCAGACCACGGCTTACAGTGTCCTTCAGACCACGACCTACAGCGTCCCTCAGACTGTGTCTTTCAGATCGCATGCTACAGCATCCTTCAGACTACCCACAGCATCCTTCAGACCACGTACTACAGCATCCTTCAGACTAACACCTACAACATCCTTCAGACCACGTACTACAGCATCCTTCAGACCACTTACTACAGCATCCTTCAGAGCACCTCCTACAGCATCTGTCAGACCACCACCTACAGATGACGTCCATCAGCTCACGTACTGGCTGCGTCGCACGCACCAAATCTCGCAATCTGTTCGCCCTTCTACAAATGTTTAAATGTTGAGCACGTTTCCTTACACCTCTTGCCCCTGTATGCCTAGCAGCAAATAAGTGCCGGGAAGGGAACAAAGGGGACGAGAGCTTACCTTATATACGGCCGTGCCTTGAAATAAGCGCAGGTAAAATAACTCTTAGCATATAAATTCGGGTGTTAAAAACTCTTGCAGGTGTCTGTCATCGTAAACTCTTGCAGGTGTTTTGTCATCATAAACCACGTGAAGAAAGCAACGATGAGTCGTGTACCCCATTAACAGCACCTGCCATAAATTTTAAACAAGTGCCAGTAACGTCTCTTACAATACTAGACGTATAAGGAGTACTGGGAGACAGGTAGTGGTAAGAGGAGGTGGGAGAGAGTAGAGAAGAGAGGGAGGAGGCGGGAGAAAGCAGGATTACGAAGGGGAATGTGAGAGAGCTAAGAGGAGGTGGGAGAGAGCCGAGAGGAGGAGAGAAGTAGAAAATGTAGGCGGAAGATGAGAAGAGAGATGAAAATGGAAGTGAAAGAACGGATTGAAAGAAGTGCAAAAGGTTCAACTGAAGGAGAGCAGTACTGTATAAAGAATGAGTACTGTACGTGAATCATGTGTCATGTACTGTACGTGAATCATTTACGTACTGTACGTAAATCATTTGTTAAGTACTGTACGTAAATCAGTGGGAATGACCGTACCTGGTGGGTCATCATTAGTGGGTATGTTCACAGCTGGTCATTCTTAGTAAGCCTGCTCACAGCTGGTCATTATCAGTATACCCGTGGTGGTCTAACCACCGCCCACCCCTGCCATCCACTCTACCGCCCACCCCGACTATCCACTGTGCCGTCCACCTTAGCCACCCCAGTATTCTCCGCTCACCCTATCCATCCACTCCTGCCGTCCACTGTTCCGCCTCCCTTTCAAACTGTTAATTCAGATTTTTGTTCGAGTTTTCTGACCACCATAGTTATATATTACGTAACTATGTCTAAGTTGTAGATATAACTACGTCTCATATATGTGTCACTTGTTTGTGTGTCATATTGGTATGTTTCAGATAGCGACTCCTGATGTTTATATATATATATATATATATATATATATATATATATATATATATATATATATATATATATATATATATATATATATATATATATATATAATATATATATATATATATATATAATATATATATATATATATATATATATATATATATATATATATATATATATATATATATATATATATATATATATATATATGTATATACAGTGGACCCTCGAATTCAGTCGTGCCTTTTCTGTATGCAAAACTATTTTTATTATCTATAAAATGTATTTTTTGTTAATATTTCCCATAGGAAATGATGTAAATCCAATTAAACCATTCCAGACACCCAAAAATATTAACAAAAAATACATTTTATTGATAATAAAAATAGTTTTGCATACAGAAAAGGCAGGACTAAATTCGAGGGTCCACTGTATATATGTTAACAAGTCGTCCGTCTCCCACCGAGGCAGGGTGACCCAAAAAAAGAAAGAAAATCCCCAAAAAAAGAAAATACTTTCATCATTCAACACTTTCACCACACTCACACATTGTCACTGCTTTTGCAGAGGTGCTCAGAACACAACAGCTTAGAAGCATATACCTATAAAGATACACAAACATATCCCCCCAAACTGCTAATATCCCGAACCCCTCCTTCAGAGTGCAGGCATTGTACTTCCCATTTCCAGGACTCAAGTCCGACTATATGAAAATAACTGGTCTCCCTGAATCCCTTCACTAAATATTACCCTGCTCACACTCCAACAGATCGTCAGGTCCCAAATACCATTCGTCTTCATTCACTCCTATCTAACACGCTCACGCACGCTTGCTGGAAGTCCAAGCCCCTCGCCAACAAAACCTCCTTTACCCCCTCCCTCCAACCTTTTCGAGGACGACCCCTACCCCACCTTCCTTCCCCTACAGATTTATGCGCTCTCCATGTCATTCTACTTTGATCCATTCTCTCTAAATGACCAAACCACCTCAACAACCCCTCTTCAGCCCTCTGACTAATACTTTTATTAACTCCACACCTTCTCCTAATTTCCACACTCCGAATTTTCTGCATAATATTTACACCACACATTGCCCTTAAACAGGACATTTCCACTGCCTCCAACCGTCTCCTCGCTGCTGCATTTACCACCCAAGCTTCACACCCATATAAGAGTGTTGGTACTACTATACTTTCATACATTCCCTTCTTTGCCTCCATAGATAACGTATTTTGTCTCAACATATACCTCAACGCACCACTCACCTTTTTTTCCCTCATCAATTCTATGATTAACCTCATCCTTCATAAATCCATCCGCTGACACGTCAACTCCCAAATATCTGAAAACATTCACTTCTTCCATACTCCTCCTCTCCAATTTGATATCCAATTTTTCTTTATCTAAATCATTTGATACCCTCATCACCTTACTCTTTTCTATGTTCACTTTCAACTTTCTACTTTTGCACACACTCCCAAACTCATCCACTAACCTTTGCAGTTTTTCTTTAGAATCTCCCATGAGCACAGTATCACCAGCAAAAAGAAACTGTGTCAATTCCCATTTTGTATTTGATTCCCCATAATTTAATCCCACCCCTCTCCCGAACACCCTAGCATTTACTTCTTTTACAATCCCATCTATAAATATATTAAACAACCATGGTGACATTACACATCCTTGTCTAAGACCTACTTTTACCGGGAAGTATTCTCCCTCTCTTCTACATACCCTAACCTGAGCCTCACTATCCTCATAAAAACTCTTTACAGCATTTAATAACTTACCACCTATTCCATATACTTGCAACATCTGCCACATTGCTCCCCTATCCACTCTATCATATGCCTTTTCTAAATCCATAAATGCAATAAAAACTTCCCTACCTTTATCTAAATACTGTTCACATATATGTTTCAATGTAAACACTTGATCTACACATCCCCTACCCACTCTGAAACCTCCTTGCTCATCCGCAATCCTACATTCTGTCTTACCTCTAATCCTTTCAATTATAACCCTACCGTACACTTTTCTTGGTATACTCAGTAAACTTATTCATCTATAATTTTTACAATCTCTGTTGTCCCTCTTCCCTTTATATATATAATGCGTCGCATTTTGATGGCAGGTGATAATTCAGCATGAGTCTTGCCTCTGTGGGTGATGATTGGGCAGCGGGAGCCGTGCTCTGATGGTTGACGATAGGCCAACAGGAGCCGTGCTTTGACGGCTTCCTGTGACACAACAGGAGCTGTCTTCTGATGAGTAACGATAACTCAACAGGAGCTACCTTCTAAGGGCTGGCAATAGTGCAACAGAAACCCCTTTCGCCTCGGATAATTATGATGGATCGCGCGCGAGGTTTCTCCCAGACCGTCTCGACCGGCGGACATTCTTGGAGGATATCTCAAGTATTATCTCGAGAATGTGAGGCAACACTTCATCAGTGGTGTGATAACATCGTCTCTCAGCGTCATCGCTCGAGGACCAGCAGTAGCAGCAGCAGCGGTCATACTGGTGGCCACTAAACACCTACGACCCTACCACACTGACACACTTACTCTCCTCCTCTCGCACTTCAGCACATTATGGCGCTAGTGTGCCACTGTAACTTTCTTAGGTGTCAAAACTTTGGGGATCCAGTCCCTGGACCCATTATGTGCTTCCGTAAAGTTTTGACTCCCGCCCACAGAATGGGTATGGGGTGCATAATATGGTAATTAACTAATTTGTACCTGACCACAGACAGTATGTATACACACTGAGAGGGGTACGAGTCTCTGAATTTACATTGAAAGGCGTATATCTCTGTGTACATTAACGGAGAGGCTTGTATATCTGTGTATACATACTCAGTTTGCTTTATTTCCTGTTTAAGCGATGAATATATTGTTGATGATAATGGATAGATAAATTGCTGTTTTAATGACCCTTGTGCAGCTGATGGTTCTCTTACACTGATACATGACGCCAACTTGACCTGGTTAAAAATACAAAAAAAAAAATCCTGTACTTATTAAGAAGGTGAGGAAAACAAAGTAGAAGAAAAAAAAACGAAAAAGACAGAAAAGAAATAAAGAAGACTGAAGCCAAAAAGAAAGGTAGGAAGAAGTGAGGAGAAATCCTGTCCCTCCTGAATGAGCCTCAAGTTCGTTACAGGTGTGTACTCTGCAGGTGTACTTTAGAGTCTATTCCGTCCCTCCTCCGACTAAAAGTTATGAGACATATTAGGGATATAAATAACACAGGTCAGGGCACAGTTAATTGCCTGAACAATGCATTTAGAAGAATTACGTGGGTCATCCAGCATTCTGTTTTGGAGTTCCAGTCTATTTGTATTGCAGAGCAATAGATTTGTGTAGGACTGTAGCGGTCACTAGTGCCCAGTACCTGACGTTTCCTTCATGTATATACTCTGGTGAAGCATGTTGGTACTCGAGTACCGTTAATTGTTTTTCTTCCCCTGTGAAGAAAAATAGTCACCTGAGCACAATCTGTACCTCACATCATGTGTAGCTGCTTCCCTCACAAGGTTCCCAATACATACCTAGTTTACTCTAACCTAACTTCACAAATAAGGAGTACCATCGCTAGTTATTCCCTATTGTTGGTATGTTAATATGTTTCTTAGTTTACATCAAATCCACCTACCACCACTCGCTGTCTCACGGCAGTTCAAAATAACAAATCACTCAGTATGTGTGTGTGTGTGTGTGTTTTACGGAGATAATTAGACCGTTTGGTAGTCAGTCTGTCTCTTCGAGGAGAGTGTCTTAATGCTGGAGAGGAGCTCTTGGTCGAAAAAATCACTTATTCTCCCCTTGGATCAAAGCTGAATAATTACATATTTACTTACAGGTTTGGGGCTTCGCTATGAATATAATCAGCAGAGGGGAAGGGAGGAGGGGATAACTAGAGAGACGGCCCGGCAGTGGAATTAGAATTCTTGAAGACCCATCAAGGATTGGGTTAGGTAAGATTCATCAGGAAACAGGACGAGTATTTCCTAACGCGGGTTTTAGTCATATGATGACCCTCAGCTGGAGCTTTTGCTCATGTGACCGAGGCCTTCCGCTGGCTTACCCCTCCACTCCCTTTATAATTGTAACCATAAATACTATGCCAAGGAACCCAGCTAACGCGGTGGTTGCATTGAATAAGGAAATATTGCATAGACAAGCTGCAAATATTGTATAAAGTTGCAAATCTCTCATACGGGCCTTTTCTAAAAACAAACTTGTTTGAAAATAAAGAATGCAAGGGAGTGTAGATGGAGGATGTTATGACGGTGGAAGAGCAGTAGATGGAGGATGTTATGACGGTGGAAGAGCAGTAGATGGAGGATGTTATGACGGTGGAAGAGCAGTAGATGGAGGAGGTTATGACGGTGGAAGAGCAGTAGATGGAGGATGTTATGACGATAGAAGAGAGGTAAAGATGGCTGGTACCTTGCTAGAGCCTCCAGTCTCACCTGCTGCTGTCCTGCCCTACTAATTGGCACTTAACCTGACGCGCTTGGCACTCAGGTGCTGTCAGGCGAAGCACCACTTTGTGGCACCTAGGGCAAGATAACTTTGTGGCACCTAGGGCAGGTTAGCCTTGTGGTACCTAGGAGAAGTTAACCTTGTGTCACCTAGGACAGAGTGAATTTGTGGCACCTGTTAGCCTTGTGTCACCTAGAACAATATAACCTTGGGCGGGGTAACTGTGACACTTGTTAGCCTTGTGGCACCTAGGGCAAGATAACCTTGTGTCACCTAGGAGAGGTTAACCTTGTGGCATCTAGGGCAGGCTAACACCATACACAGTCTTACAAAAAAATGTTAATATAAAGAGATGTCTGGGTATAAACATTAAAAGGACGTAGAGGGCAGCAGTGTGCAGCTGCTTTAGTTAAAGAATTCTTTCAAGGAAAGGGGAAGGAGAAATGGAATTCTCCTCCCCTTCCTCAGATCAAACCGGATTTTGTCTTATTCCCAGGCGATGTAGGACCCACTGTAGGTTTAATGCGTTCCATAATAATTATATTTTAATTTATGTCTATGATCGATATCTTAAAGATAGTTTGAACCTCCAGTCTTGGAAACAGTGATAAGTTTATAGATTTTGCGGCCGGAACTGCTAGTTTGTTGTTCGTCCCATACCCATTCTGTGGTGGGTAATGCAAGTGCATATGTATACACACGAGGCCCAGGAACTAATCCCCAAAAGGATTGAATTGATAAAAAGGAGTATATATGGATATAATAAACACAGTGAAATATATTTATTTCGTTAGGTTCAGAATGATTTATGCGAAATTACTGCATACACAAAATTTTGCTTGCCTTATTCGACAAGAAGAGCGTTACTGTTTAAGCCAAAATAGCAAGTTTTACCTATTCAGCACGATATATATATATATATATATATATATATATATATATATATATATATATATATATATATATATATATATATATATATATATATATATATATATGTCGTGCCGAATATAGTTAACTAGTTAATTAGCAAGAACTCATTTAAAATTAAGTCCTTTCTGAAATTTTCATTTATATGTTTAAAGATATATTTTTTCATTAATGTTAATGTAAAAAATTTTAATTTTGCACCAAGAGAATCTTAGAAAACTTACCTAACCTTATTATAACAAGAACAATTTATTTTAGCCTAACCCAACTAAATATATTTTAGATTTGTTTACAATAATTTAATACTAAACAAACACAATGAAATATATTTTTTTCGTTAGGTTCAGAATGATTTTGGCGAAATTATTGCATACATAAATTTTCAATTGTCCTATATGGCAAGATGAGCGTTGCTATTTAAGCCAAGATCGCAAGTTCTGCCTATTCGGCACGACATATATATATATATATATATATATATATATATATATATATATATATATATATATATATATATATATATATATATATATATATATATATATATATATATATGCAATAAGATCACAGTAAACAGGTGATTTCAGAATATGCAGAACAACCACTCTGAAAGAATAGAGAAATTCAAAGCGCTTTCGTGACTACTCACAATATCAAGGAACATAGTTCCTTGATAATGTGAGTAGTCACGAATGCGCCTGGAACTTCTCTATTCTTTCAGAGTGGTTGTTTTGCATATATATATATATATATATATATATATATATATATAGATATATATAGATATATATATATATATATATATATATATATATATATATATATATATATATATGTGTGTGTGTGTGTGTTCACCAGTGTACAGCAACTACGGTGGTGGAAAGAAAAATGAAGTTGCTGTAAGTATTTCTCTTTGTAAGCGCTTCTTCAGGAGCAGTACATGAAAAGGTGTGGAAATCTCAGTGATAATCTAGACATAAGGGTACTAGTGAACTCTGTCTCTACATTCCTCAATAAACAAATAATTAAACTCATCGTGTTGAAGGTGACTATAATGCTGACTGCATACATTTTAGTCATCGTCACTGTGTGTGAGGCAAGCAGCCAGAGGCGCTGGTAACCAAACTTTACTGCAGTTTGTGCTGTAAATATGACTATCTACGCCGCTCGTGTTGTCTGAGTTATGAATCTACCCAAAAGCTTAACTGCAGTCCTGTGTCATTCGAATACATTCAATTATTCTCTTCTAATATTGTTTCTGACATAGACAGGTCAATATTATATTCGACTTTCAGTTATTTTTTTTTTTAGCCTGACTTATTAGTTATATCATGTTGGAATAGTTCTTTATGCGATGGAATCCAAAAGGATTGTTCATTTATTCAATTTTGTCTGTTTTTATCTAGAATTAGCCTCTCAAGGGATCGTGTTGTCAGTCATTATGCGAATCAAATAATGATAGAATTTAAAAATGGCATGAACTAGCATAAATTTATAAAAAAAATAAGATTTGGCACAAAGAACAAGGACACAATACCGTGACTGGAACAGTACACAAATAACCCGCATATAGAAGAGAGGATCTTATGACGACGTTTCGGTCACTTGGACCATTTACAAAGTCAGTGTTACTTTGTAAATGGTCCAAGTCGGACCGATATGTCTTCGTAAGCTCCTCTCTCCTATGTGCGGGTTATTTGTGTAAGATATGGCACATTTGTAACATATACCTTTGAACTCTATATATAATCTTAATGTTAATGAAAGAAATACTCGTTGTGTCTGGAGAAAGGCAGTGTGTGGAGTGCATAGATGACCTAGAGATAGTGATAAGGGTGAGTAAGGGGCATTTTTAGAAAACAATGAAGTGTGAGGGGTTTAACAAGGTAGTAAGTGGGGGTTGTGGGAACCAGGTAATTTGCTCCCAGAAGCTGGCAGCCAGTAAGTGCGGGTTGTGGGAGGCGCACAGTGTGCCCCCTGATGCCAACAGCGCTGGTTGACCTAATACCGGCTTCGGAGGATGCAAACCCTTTCATTTAAGATTCGAGCCCCACTATTGAACGTCTTTTACAATCTAATGGCACCAGCAGTGCTTTCTAAGTGGCACCTTTCTAATGGGAAACCATTTATCAGCGACAGATTGGCTCCTTGCTGCTGCTGCTGCTGCTGCTGCTGCTGCTGCTGCTGCTGCTGCTGCTGCTGCTGCTGCTGCTGCTGCTGCTGCTGCTGCTGCTGCTGCTGCTGCTACTGCTACTTCTGCTGCTACCGCCTCCCCCTTCAACCAATATTTGTTTTTGTGGTAATCAATTGGCAGGCGATGGAGGGGGGAAATACCATTATTTGAGGGCAATTTGTCCATTGTACTTGCCTAGCAGAGTCTGAGGAGGTCGAGCTCCGGTTTCTGGCCCTCATTCTTAACACAATCGACATTTTTTTTACGATGCTAGTTCCTGTCCTCTTATACTCTTATACCTACTCTGATGTCCAGTACAGAGTTTTCTTGCGCTTCCTCGTTACGTCTTTCATTACCGTTTTCAACAAGCTTTAAGAATGAAACCCAACCGTAGCTCAGTTGGTAGCGCACTCAGCTCGCATATTATGTCCGTGGTTCGATCTCCGGTACGGGTGGAAACATTGGGTGTGTTTCCTGAAGACTTCTTCTGTCCATGTTCACCTAGCAGTAAGTAGGCATCGGGGTGTTAGCCGACTGGTCTGGGTCATATTCTGGTACAAAATTAACCTAAGTTGCCCAAAATGCTCTGCATAACCAGGAGCTTTGTATATAGTATGTCATTGATGTTAGCTATGGTCTGTATAAGTTGTATCATATACTTGTAGAAATAAAGAGTAGTATTATTATTAAGTTCTTGTATCTCATCCTAATTCTTTAGCTTCCATCTGTGTCCCCCTTGCTGTGGTTCCTCTCTGTACAGCTGTATCAAGTCACGACTTGATAAAGCTGTACACAAACGTTATCCCAATAAAAACTTGTTGCGTAAGGTTTGCAGTTTTTTCCACTGTTACCTATACTGTCATTTGCATCCTCTGGTTCTTCTCAGTCTCTGATATTCTTAGCTTACTCTGCTAAGGACCCTGAGTTTGATGTTTCCACGATGTTTTAAAGTTTTAACTATGTTTTATTTCCACAGTGTTCTGATGTTTCCACTGTTTTAATGTTTCCACTTCGTTTTATTGTTTACAATGTTTTAATATTATTCTCTCTTCTCTCTGCAGATCTTTTTTGTTGCTTATGCTGTCCAATGTCTGTGAGTCGTATAGTTACCATGGTGTTACTTATAGCTGGTTCACCCCTCTGTCACCCCAGCCAGCAGCCACACCCCCAGCCAACAGCCACACCCCCAGCCAACAGCCACACCCCAGCCAGCAGCCACACCCCAGCCAGCAGTCACACCCCAGCCAGCAGTCACACCCCAGCCTCCCCTCATGGCCACCCCGGGTGGGGCAATTGTCACTGTTTACTTTGCATCATCAGTCTCGTTAGCAGCGTGTGTCTGGGGATCGCATTTCATGAGCTGTTCCTCAGCTTGTGAAGACCGGGGCTTTTGTCTCCCTGAGGGGAGCCCAGGATGGAGGGAGGTAGAGTACAGGGAGGTCGGGTCCCGGGAGGAGGGGGGTGGGGGTGCAAGGAACTGGAATCAGCTTGGGTGGAGAGAGAGCTAATTAATAAGGGAGAAAGGGGTGGGAAGAGAGAGGGAGTAACAGGGCGTAAAGGACAGAGAATGGCAAGAAGAAAGGGAGGAATAGAGTAACATTGAGGAGAGCTGGAGGGAGAGAGGAATGAGGAAGAGAATAACAGTGAAGACATGAAGAAAGGGAGGAGAGGAAAATGACAAGAGAAAGGGAGGAAGGGAAGAGAATGATAAGGAAAGGGAGGGAGGGAAGAAAATGACATGGTAAAGGGAGGGAAGGAAGAGAATGACAGGGGCAAAGGGAGGGAATGAAGCCGGGTATTAGGTCAAATGGAGGGAGGGAACGAAAAGGGATAGGGAGGGAGGAAGGGAGGGAACGACAAGGGAGGGGAGATAAATTAGATTATTTGGAGAAGACGAGATGGCTTCCTTCCCTCCTTTGCCTTGTCTCCATTACCTCCCTGTTTACTTATGTTTTCCCTTATTCCCCTCTAATCCCTATCCCCATTCTTCCTTATTCTCCTTTATTTCCTCTCATACTGTCTTTCTCCCCATAAATTTGAGTCTCCTCCCCACATTGTTTTCAGTTACCTAAAGTTTTCTACTATTCTCCCCAACTCCCCCATCTTCCTCTCTTCCCTCCTATCACCCGCACCCTGTCACCCGCACCCTGTCACCCACACCCTGTCACCCACACCCTATCACCCACACCCTGTCACCCACACCCTATCACCCACACCCTATCACCCACACCCTATCACCCACACCCTATCACCCACACCCTATCACCCGCACCCTATCCCCCACAACCTTTCACCCGAAGAGGCGCGGGGCCAGGAGCTGTGACTCGACCCCTGCAACCACAAATAGATAAGTACAACTTATTCCCCCACACTGCGCTTAACAGTTGGGTGATGGAGGTTCCCCACCCTTTCCTTGCGGTGACGGACCCATACGGGTTTAGCGCTTCCCCGTCAGTATACCAGTAGAGATGGTTGGCGTCCTCGGCGTTGGGTGTGGATTCACGAGAGTTGGATTAATGCATTCTAAATCCACGTGTGGATTCAAAAGAGTGGGATTAGTGCACGCTAAATCCTCCAGAATCCCTTATATATCAGGCAGGATTCTCCTTCCTTGACATCTGATCTTATTCCTTTGAGAGCGGATTGAATCGAGGTACAAACATTGGTACAGAGGTGAGATTACAGGTACAAATATTGGTACAGTGAGGTGTGTGTGTGTGTGTGTGGTGCCGAATAGGTAAAACTTGCTATTTTGGCTTTAATAGCAACGCCTTTTCTTTCCGAATAAGGCAAGCAAAAATTTGTGTATGCAATAATTTCGCAAAAATCATTCTGAACCTAACGAAAAAATATATATTTCATTGCGTTTGTTTATTATTAAATTATTGTAAACTTATCTAAAATATATTTAGTTGGATTAAGTTAAAATAAATTGCGCTTGTTATAATAAGGTTAGGTAAGTTTTCCAAGGTTCTTTTGGTACAAAATTATTAGTTTTTACATTAACATAAATGAAAAAAATATATCTTCAAACGTATAAGAGAAAATAACAAAAAAGGCACAATACCGTGACTGGAACGATACACAAATAACCCGCACATCAAAGAGAGAAGCTTACGACGACGTTTCGGTCCGACTTGGACCATTGACAAAGTCACACTAACAGAGGTGGAGCAGGACGGCTATATATAGGCAGGAAGAGGTGGTGGTAGTAGTAGTAGTAGTAGTAGTAGTAGTAGTAGTACAAGAGTTGTATATGATACCGACAAGATGAAATTAAGACACATGCACAACACCCGGGCATCCCCATCATAGACGTTTCGCCATCCAGCCAGCCACTGGATGGCGAAACGTCCACAACAAAGACAACCAGACGCCGCACATGTGTCTCAATTTCATCAGTAGTTGTAGTAGTAGTAGAAGAAGAAGAGGTAGTAGTAGTGGTAGTGGTAGAAGTGGGAAATAAGGAAGACGAGCCAGTCAAATACAAAGGAAAGGGAGCACTGCAAGAGAGCTAGATGCCCACAGAGGGAGAGCAAGCGCCGTCCTGCTCCACCTCTGGTTAGTGTGACTTTGTCAATGGTCCAAGTCGGACTGAAACGTCGTCGTAAGCTTCTCTCTTTTATGTGCGGGTTATTTGTGTATAAGAGAAAATTTTAGAAAGGATTTAATTTTAAGTGAGTTCTTGCTTCTTGACCAATTTTACCTATTCGGCACGACACACACACACACACACACACACACACACACATATATATATATATATATATATATATATATATATATATATATATATATATATATATATATATATATATATATATATATATATATACTATACATATACTATATATATATATATATACACACACACACACACACACACACACACACACACACACACACACACACACACACACACACACACACACACACACCTTGCTCAACTAATAAGGAAGCTTTTCGAGAATTAATCTCGAAATACTGTCGGACCCCCGCGGGTTTAGCGCTGTTCATAAATATATTACAGAGACGGATGTTCTGACTTAAGGCTTTCGTTAAACCATACCTGGAGTACGAATATTGATGAGGATGGCTTACCTGTCATATATCTGTGGTGGTGGCACTGTTGGTGGTGGCGGCTCTGGTGGTGGTGGCGGCACTGTTGGTGGTAGGTGGCACTGTTGGTGGTAGGTGACACTGTTGTTGGTGGTAGGTGACACTGTTGGTGGTGGTGGCACTGTTGGTGGTAGGTGGCACTGTTGGTGGTGATGGCAGCTCTGGTGGTGGTGGCCCTGTTGGTGGTGGTAGCACTATTGGTGGTAGGTGGCACTGATGGTGGTGGGTGGCATTGTTACTGGGAGGCATTGTTATTGGTGGGTGACACTGTTACTGTTTGACACTGCTGCAGGGTAAAACTGTGGCACTTTTGGTAGTGGGTGACACTGCTGTCGGGTGGCACTGTTGCTGGGTGGCACCTCAGGCAGGAGAACCAGATGCGCTGAGGCAGACACGTAACAGAAAGTCAACAGAGGTGTGGCAGCAAGCGAGGGGGAGCAGAGATAGTCGTCCTTAGGAACACTGGCAGTCGTCCTTGGGAACAATGGCATTTGTCCTCTGGAGCACGGGAGGTCGTCCTCTGGAGCACAAGTCGCTCTTTGGAGCATAAGTCGTCTGGAACACGGGATGTCATCTGCAACAAGGGAGGTCATCTGCAACACGGAGGGTCGTCCTCTGCAACACGAAGTCGTTCTTTGGAACACGGGAGGTCGTCATCTGTAACACGGGAGGTCGTCATCTTGAGCACGTAAGATCGTCATCTGGAACACGGGAGGTTGGGCACGAACACAGTAGGTTGTCATCTTCATCACGGGAGGTCGTCCTCTTGAACACGTGAGGTCATCATGTTAAACACGGGAGGTCGTCATCTGCAACATGGGAGGTCGTTATATTGAAAAGGGGAGGTTTGGTCACTGCACTGGAACACATGAGGTTGATCATTGGAACACAGGAGGTCGTCATCTGGAACACGGGAGGTCGTCATCTGGAATACGGGAACTAGTCATCTGCAACACGGGGTTGGTCACTGGAAAAGTCCATTTCCATAATTGGCTTAAGGCTTCCTAACGTATTCCAGTGTTTATTATTATTGACTAGATACATGGCACTGGTATTCTGCTTCCTAGGCTCTTCAAGAGGAGAGGATGACACCGTTATGTTCATATGTGCCACTGTCCAATTATTTGTTTACACAGCTGATGATGGTTTGGCAGATAAATTCAAATCATTTCATCAAATAAACTTAAGTCATGTATCAAAAAAAAAAAATGAAAAATAAAAACAGTAATAATGTGTGGTTGATATTAATTTACTATACATGGGAAAGCGCTAAATTCATAGGGGGTCATGCAACACCTCTATGTTCGATGGCAACAAATATGATTGCTCCTTCAAGGAGGGTGCTCTGATGGTCAGTGGCTCTTGAGCCAAGGAATTAAGAGCTATCGTTTATCGCCTCAGATAACAGCTGATGCCCTCTCCTTCCCCAGGCGCTGTATGACCCCTGCAGGTGAAGCGCTTCCCTGTGATTTTGATAAATATTAGAACAGGAAAGATTTTGCACGTAGTCCAGCTTCAGCCAAATGTCCGTTCTTGGGATTCCAGAATTTCCAGCAGCAAGGACTTGAGTGAAGAGGCTATTTTTTCCCCGTTCCAGACTTTAAGAGTGGCTACTTGAATTTGACTTTCCAATCATTGGAGAATCAGAATATAAAGCAGCGTCGTATATTCATGTAATATGATGGTCCAAAAGTGGAGTGGTTGCGGCCCTTTCCAGGGGTAGAAGAATGGTGTTCCAGGGAAGGAAGATGGGGTGAGGATGGCGTTATACAGGTTCTGGAAGAGGGTGGCTGTCTGTTCCATGGAGATTAGTTTACGTTCCGGGGAGAGAAGATGGAGTGACGATGATCTTGTCTGCGTTCTGGAAAAGGGTGTCTGTTCCAAGGAGGGAAGAACGAAGTGACGATGGTCTCGTCCAGGATTTAGAAGAGATTGGTGGTCTGTTCTCCTTCAGAAATTAAGAGGAGATTATTTTATGTTCGGAAGGAGGAAGTCTGTTCTAGGGAAGAAAGATAGGGTGTGGTGGTTTATCTCAGTCTAGGAGAAAATGGGTGGTTGTTCCATGATGGATGACCATTATCATATGATGGGGTGACACTGGGATATTCCATATTGCAGGTGAGGGATTAGTGTTAGGCTCCAGTATTGAAAATGATAATGGCCTGTTTCGTAGGGGAGAACAAGATTATATTATTATTATTTCTTTTTCGTTATACTCAAAGGGAGCTCTAAGTCTGTAGGAGTTAAAACGCCTGGAGATTGGGAGAAAATTAGATTGAATTCAAGAGTGACGGGATAATTTCAACTCTTTGTATCAAATGCCCTTCACCCGCATCAAGCTTCCCTTCCATCGCCCCCCCCCCAAAAAAAAAATATTTTATTAAAGGGTCCAGATTTAAGTATAGGGATTGAGAGCGTACTTTAACTTCAGTTTATGGACGGTCCAGAGTTTCCAGAATGGAAGTGTAGTTATTTTCCAGGTTCTAAATGAACGGATGTGTTGCCAGAATAACGGTTTTAAAAAAGACAGAGAAATATCTTGTCACAGAATAAAATGGACAAACAAGAAGATAGGCATCAATTTATTTGCCGGGTAAATTTAGCTGACGGGGTCTTACGATGACCTTCCATACGATGACACTAACACCATTAATGGATATAAAGATAAGATAGGACAGAAAACTTTAAGCGAAGCCAGACCAGACAATCACAAAACAATGCACGAGAGAAAGATGGGAGGGGGAAGACAACAAACCCACCTTAAGTGGGGAGGGTTGTATACGACGCTCAGCCAAGCAGCAGGAAGTTTACGAGATGCAGTTTGTCGTGGTGTCCTCCTGGATGCCACCAGCTGCTTTCTCAAACACAAGACAAAAGGCCACTGGAGGAACAAACTCGCCACAGTGGCAAATCAGACTGCCCTTGAGAAATTGACTCACTAATTTATTAAAAAGAAAACAGAGCAATGGATGGGCTAAGGAATCAGTATGGTTTCTACGTCAGTTTTACTGTTTGTGTTCTTTTCTAGTGGAAGTTAAGGTAGGTTCTGGTTTTCAAGTTTAAGTAGGTTTGTGAGAAAGGATGTGATCTCTAAACCTGTGTTAGTTATTACTTATGAAACAACTTCTCACGCCCACCCACCCTTTTTTCCACATTCCATCCTTACCTGTCCTTCCTCCCTCAACTTACCAAACCTCAGGTTAAAGCTTTACATCGCTTCAGCACTCTCCTGATTATATTCTTCATTACATTACAGTTGTAAGCATGTCAGTGATTCTTATCTAGTTTAACACTTCCTTTTTGTGTCCTTTCTTAAATATTTAGACTGCAATCATAGTTTTTCAGATATCTGGCAGTTGTCCGCTAGTTTGTTGGTACAGATAGTGCTTCTGCTCCGTCTCTTAAAATCCATGGTAATATTTTGTTGGGTCCCTTTGTATATGATACCTTGTTACCAGTTTCCAAAGGCACTTGTCTAAAGGCACGTAATCTCGTGGTGTGTACTCACCTATTTATGGTTGTAGGGGTCGAGACTCTGTACTCGCCTAGTTGTGGTTGCGGGGGTCTAGTCATAGCTCCTGACCCCGCCTCTTCACTGGCCGCTACTGGGTCACTTCCCCTGTGTGTGTGTGTTTTACCCTGTCTGCACAGGTGGGTTCAATTCAGAAACATTAAACATTAGTTACAATCCCAGCTTAACAACTGTGTAACTGAAATCAGGTTATAAATTCACATGAGTTTTATTTGCAACGGTAAACTCAAATATTAATCGTCAGTATATGATACGAATAGAATTCCGTCCCGTGGAGGTTATGACGTAATGTCTATGTTTCACACCGGTCCTTTACTCTCCAGCTCTCAGCACGTCTGTGTATGTATGTCGGGCCTTAAAGCCGCACTTTGCAGATTTGGTTCACTCAGAAAGTATCATTTTGGTAAACTAGTCGAGAGTGTAAATTGTCTGGTGCGATAACTTCTCGAAAACGAATTTGAACAACACGAAGTATATTGCTTTGATACTAGCTGGAACGAAATAAATTTAGGATGACCTTAGATTGGGTGGGACTGAACGCCAAGGAAGTCTGTGGCCTACTCCCCCCCCCCCCTAGTGGTAGAAGTTTCGGCTCTCAACTTGAGGGAATAGGGTTCGATCCTGGCACGAGTGGAAATGTTGGGTATGGTTTGTATGCACCTGGTGCCCGTGTTCACCTAGCAGTAAGTACCTGAGTGCTGCCACTGGCACAAACATCAGTGCCACTAACCCAGACATCAGTGCCACTGGTGTAAACAGTGCCACTGGCACAAACATCAGTAGTACTGATGTAAACATCAGTACTACTAATAAACTTGAGTACCGCTGATACGCACCTCAACACTCCTGCGTTTAAAAGCCCCACCAAACTCATCTCAAGATGATTAATAAAACTCACTCAGCAGACCGCGGGAACCTCAGCTCACTGTTGGTAAAATTTACGCAACAGTAATGCTCAAGTGAGCTGCGGAAAATACAAATAAATTCTCCGCCGAGTCCGTAAATCATACTTGTTAAAAACACGTCTGGTTGTTGTGACAGAGGGAGGCGGTAATGGGCAGACAGCTGTGTAATTACTCTTCCTGGCGTTTGGCAGTAGTCACCCCTCCCCCGCCTCTCCTCCTCGTCAAATAGCTTTATAGAAAACGGGGAGACGTATTTCCTATTACTGTTGTTCGTATTTTTTGTTATTGAGTCTTATTCTTGTACAGTTATTTGGTTGTTTATTTTTGCGTTCTTATTGTTTCGTTGTTTGCGTTCTTCGTTTCATTATTATATAAATGCATAAGATATTTACACATTATTAATATCTGACTTTAAAATATATAAACAGTGGACATTTCTGCCTAAGACTCGCGTCAGGTAACACTTGTCCTGTTGGCAAACCTTACCTCACCTACCTGGCCCTCTCGTCCCTTTCCCCTCCCTCCATCACTCTTCCTCCTGTCACGGACGGGGGTGTTGCACATCTTGCTGTTAAGAACCATTCGGCTCACAGTCGCAAGGTCCTGGGTTCGATTCCCTGGCACCGAGGAAGAAATATAACAGAGAAAACGCCAATTTTATTATGTTGAGTATTGTAATAGGTTAATCATTATAACGAAGTAATAACAGGATGATCATTGTAATAAGATAGTCATTTTAACAGAAGTCATTATAGTTGGATGGTCATAATAGGTAATTATATTACTTATTATAAGATGGTCACTAAAATGGGATGATAATGGTAATAGAATAATTATATGTAACCAGGTTACCGTCCGTATTTTTCGAAATGTCCGCCTAGGTATGACTTCCGGTGCCGTGAGTCAGGGAGAGGCCGTAGACCTACCTCACTCCAGCTGCCGGACAATTAACATCTCCCCCTACTTCACGACTCACGAAATCATAATAACACGATTACAAGCAAATCAGGGAACGGGTGGGGATTGAACTCATGGCGAGTAAGTCGTAACACTCTGGTTACTCCTCATTCTGCCTGGTCTATCCACAGTAAACTACTGTCTAGTTTGCCGTGAGTTTACCACATCTTGCACAGTTTTCTGCTTTCCCGCTACCAGCCGGGCTGTGGTTCGTACGTCGGTTTGCGTGCTGACAGCAGTACCAGCGTGGTTGATCAGGCCCTGATCCACCGCGAGGCCTGGTCATAGACCGGGTCGCGGGGGCGTTGACCCCGGCAATACCCTGCAGGTATACTTCAGGTATATCTTGCCCGTCAACCCAGCAACAACGGACATGGTGGGTTGCCCATACCAGCACCACTACACACTCCATTACAAATAGGATCAATATTACAATCTTCATTATTAAAAAAACAATATCGTTATTAGAATAGATCTATAGTATAATTAACATTAATGTTAACGTAATCACATGATAGCTTCGTGACGTAACTTACAAAAACCGAAATATATAAACCGGGAAGTATTAAAACCCGGTAAACCCACAGCTTAAACCAAACGCAGTAAAAAAATTTCTTCTAATTTATATATTGAAGGTTGTTCATCTGAGTTACGTGCTGACCAAGGATATTCAGCTGGGTAATTACATCCACACATCTGCTGCAATAATTTCTGGACACCCACTAACGATGTCCTATATGCGGGCTCAGTATTAAATTTTTATTCCGTGCAGAGAGGGAGAGGACAGACAGACAGACAGACAAACAGACAGACAGACAATTAATTTTTCCGGAATACTTTTAATTATTCGTTTCCACCTTTTTTCCGCACGTAAATGTGTGATTTGTCGGGGAATGAGTGTGTGTGTACATACGCAGGTACACACACACACACACACACACACACACACACACACACACATCCCAGTGAAGAGGCGGGGCCAGGAGCTTTGAATCGAACCCTGCACCCACAACTAGGTGAGTACATACAGCAATAGCACTTTTTTAAAGATATTCTAACCCCTGGATGGTAAGGTTGGGGTAATATCAGCAGTTCTTCAACGCTATAGCGGTAAAGTGCCAGTAGTGGCTTGCAGCGTTGCACTGGGAATTGTAGCTACCATCCTCTTCCTTGGATCAAGTTTTATTAACTCCCACTCCCCAGGCGCAGTATAAGCCCTACGGGTTTTGTGGTTCTTCATGAATATAATTATAATGTATTCCCAGGGTAAGTCAACAGAATAAGTTAAACGAATGTGGAACTGTGTTATGTCTTCTTGGAGGAAAAGAAGGATGTCATGGTTTTGTTATGGTTCCAGCCGCAGTGTGTGTTTACTCTCTCTCTCTCTCTCTCTCTCTCTCTCTCTCTCTCTCTCTTTATACAGGGTTTGACAAGGTTAGGTTTATTGACAAGCTATTTACAGGTTAAGGATTCCTAACTTTATTGACAAGCTAAGAGCTGTTACCTACATCAGCTCATTTGAAAGCATTTTTATTGTTATGAGACATACAAGTAGGGAACAGGATGAAGTTGGAGCCATCTGTGGGCCAGAATTTTCATTTGATCAACTGACTTTATCTCGTTGACATCATTATGCTGTACGAATGTGTGCCATACTCGAGTCATCTTGGGTATATATGATCTCAGATGGAGTGATGTGCTGGAGAAGGGTACAGCCAGAGTGAAGTTGATGCTTTCTGCCCGTCTTGTGGCATAAAAGCTTGTTTCACGCTGTCCTCGAAGTGGATCCAAGTGTGGTATTTTGACAATATTGGCCTTGTACATAACAGTAAGGCCACCCACATCCCTCCTATGTTGAAGGCTCTGCTGAAATGACAGATATATATATATATATATATATATATATATATATATATATATATATATATATATATATATATATATATATATATATATATATATATATAATCTCCCTCTCTCTCCCTCCCTCTCTCTCTCTCCCTCTCTCTCCCTTCCTCTCTCTACCTTCCTCTCTACCTTCCTCTCTCTCCCTCCCTCTCTCTCCCTCCCTCTCCCTCCCTCTCTCTCCCTCCCTCTCTCTCCCTCTCTCTCTCTCTCTCCCTCTCTCTCCCTCCCTCTCTCTCCCTCCCTCCCTCTCTCTCCCTCCCTCTCTCTCCCTCCCTCTCCCTCCCTCCCTCTCTCTCCCTCCCTTTCTCCCCCTCCCTTTCTCTCCCTCCCTCTCTCTCCCTCCCTCTCTCTCCCTCCCTCTCTCTCCTAAATATTTCAATACTGAAAGCAACTAGCTCTTCATCTTTCTTGCTCTAGCGCACCACTTCCCCACCGAGCCATTGTCAAGGCAATTCCTTTCCCGTTCTGTCATCATGCCATCTCTCTTGTGGTCACTCCAAGCCTCCAACAGTCGGCCTACGCCGGTTGAGAGGTTGTCAGAGGGCAAGGGAGTTGATCAGGGTGTTGGAGTGTGTTGACCTGTTTGGGAGTGTTGGCCAGGGTGCTGGGGAGTGTTGACCAGGGTGCTGGGGAGTGTTGACCAGGGCGCTGGGAGCAACGGGGCTGGGGTGTCTTGGGTAGATAAACGCAGGGGAGTTGGATTTCCAGTCACGCGATACCGAAAAAAATATGTATACTATATATTCGAAACAAAACAGCCGTAACTCCCTTCTGTTTTTTTTTTCCGACCTCGGCTTAACCTTTGGGTTTATGGAAGAAGCGGTCGGGGAAGCGGGCGAGTCTTCCGTAAACCACCCCCCAACAAGGCCAGGAAAAGAGGAAAATACACATTGGTGAGAGCGGCCATTTGGAAGACACGCAAAGGAGTGTCTTCGGGGATTTTATGGCGTGATGTGGCCAGCTTTCTCTTCTTGCTCGAGGTCTGGGGAAGTTGCTATTGCTTGTACTCGTAACGTTCCTGCATGAAGATTTATGCTTTTCTAAGTTATCTTGTTCTGCCCCCTCCTGGTTGCTTAATGGGGTTTAAAACCTATCAACTACACTAGGGTCATTAAAGCCGCTTGTAACCTTTTTCACCACCAGAGAAGAGAATACTTTCATCCCTAAAATGGGGTTTAAGGCAAACTCCCAGCATATACACTGAAATACACCTCTCGGTGTATATATCCTCTATCCTCTCCTTACATGTATATTCTTCTTAAATATTTACATATACTGGCTGTATAGAAACAGAATATTTTTACGATACGTAAGTGTAAATGCCAACGTTGTTTTTACCATAAATACATTTATTGAATATTTACATAAATACCTTTATTGCATATAGGGATGTACCTAGTATTGGTATTGGTTAATTTTGATGGTATCAGTATCGGCCAAAAATTTGGTATCGTCACATTCCTGATTGTATAGTAACATAAATACTTTTAAGATACTGAAACACAAGTGTCATTATTGTATGAAATCACAAATTAGCTCAATATCTCGTCTTATTGTCAGTAAAAGTAATAAATTTAATTACAAGAATATCAGTTACAATAATAATAGCAATAATAATAATATATTTCGGGGTGTCCACTAATAGTTTGAGGACAATATTGAGTAAAAGAACATATATATATATCTTTGTGTTTATATCCTGAGAACAGTGGTGTGTATATACCGAGGAATGTATATTTCAATTTATATACACTTAGTTTAAAAGATACATTAGGTATAAACGTATTCTTGAGCCATCCTGCTCAACATCAGTAGTGGTGTTCCCCTCGACCTAATAACATGCAGGAAGAGGACACCACCAATAATAAGTACAGTTTTATTGATTCAGATTTTGAGAGAGAGAGAGAGAAGAGAGCATTATACCCTGGGAGTGTCGGTGAGGTTCAGTATTCCTCATACCTGTAGACTAGAGAGAAGAGGAAGATTTAATGATCTTTATTCCTGCAGATTAGGGAGGAAGAGGAGGAGGATTCAGTCATCCTTATTCCTGAGGACTAAGCACTAGAGAAGAAGATAGAGCGTTCAACTGAACAAGGGTGCCAGGGAGTGGCAGGGGCGGCGCCCCACGGGAGTGCCAAAAGAACTCTTGAATATCCCTGGCACTAACTTTAATTAGTGTCACTAGGCATTTATTCACATTCCATGGCAGGCGAGATTTGATTAAATTTGCTGCCGCGGCAGTGAAAATGTTATGCTGCTTGGAGAAGTTGTTATCTTCAACCCCGCGGTCAAGGCCTCAGTCAAATGACCTTCCTCTAGCTGTCAACCCTTCCTTCCGTCCTTCATTATTATTATTATTGCCTTCCTTATTGCCCCCAGTCTTTTCCCTGCTTCTTTCCTTCTTCCCCTCGGTCCTCACTCCCTCTTGCCCTCAACCCTTTCCTTCCATCTCTCTTGCCCATAGTTTTCTTCTTCATATTTACCCCCGGCTTTCTTCTACTTAACTTCTTACCTCACTTCTCACTTGCTGTTGACCCTCTCCCTCCCTCCTTACCTCCCTTAACCTCCTACCTTAATTCACCTGCCCAGAGCCCACTTCCAGTCTCACTACCTCCTTTCTTCCTTCGCTTCTTTCCCTCATTCCTTCCACCTTGCAATCAGCCCCACCCCCTTCCTACCTCCCTCTCCTCCCTTCTGTCCCTGTCCACTCATTCGTACACTCTTCGTCATCTCGTATTCACCCATTTCTCGGTACATTTGTCACCATTTTTATTCATAGTGCCAGACTCAGCCCACTGCTTGAGGCACTCTCTCTCCCCTGCCCTTCCAAGAGTTACGTCTCGTCTCTTGATTTATTCCGAGAGCTGTATCCTCTCTTTCTCTTTGTCTCTTTCTGTCTCTGTTTTACTGACTACGCCCATGGTTGTTCCAGCAGTGTTTTTGGTATCTTCTGGTAGCAGGTTGAAGAGTCTCGGACTGCGGATGTTGACGTAGTGTTCACTTGTTGTGCTCATGGTGCATCTACTATTTCGGACAAGCGATAAAAGATGCAAAACAGCCACAAGGGGAGAGTTGAATGATAGCTCTAGGCCTTTCATGTTGCAGTCAACACTTTTTCAAGAGCTTGCAACATTGCAAGCTCTTGAAAGTGTTGACCGCAACACGAAAGGCCTAGAGTTATCATTCAAGTCTCCCCGCCCGTGGTTGTTTTTCATATATTACCACGTATGACCATTGTGAAAATCTAAACTTATATGATGAACCCGAATTAAATTATCTTTTTTTATCTCTCTCTCTCTTTTATCTCTCTCTCTCTCTCTCTCTCTCTCTCTCTCTCTCTCTCTCTCTCTCTCTCTCTCTCTCACACACCTCAAGAAAAAATTCAGGTTTTTTACGCCATATTTTCCCGAGGTGCTTTTAGCCTTGCTTCCCTCACCTCTCTCTCGAGTCATCTCTCGTATTTTCTCCATTATCTCTCCCATTTTTACCCGTAATTGCACCTTGTATTTACACATTTTTCCTCACATGTTTTACCTTATTTTCTCTCACATTTACTACCGTATTTTTTCCTGCCTTTGAGGAATTTTCAACCGTAAATCTCGTCGTATTATCTTAGTTTTTTTTATGGCACCATTGCATTATTTGAGATTTTTTATGCATATTACTTATTTTATCTCTTTAACTTATTTCCTATCTTATTTTTACACGTGTTAGTGACACGCGTGTCTGAGACGCATGTCCACTTTTATCCCGCATTTTACAGTCAGTTTCTAAGCGCTTTCTCTAAATATACAACTTTTATGCCTTTAAGGTTAATTTAGCGTAGGTTAGGTTATATTAGCTGTCGTTAGGTTAGGCTAGCTTGTGTTAGGTTAGTCTGTGCTATGATTGTTTAGGTTATATCACACAAGTCTATGAAAACGAACAGCTGAGGAAATTGCTTCATAGGAGGAGGAAGAGGGATGGAAGAAGGTGCCTTCTTCAGAGATTAAGGAGATCTGTGCAATGTGGAGTAGGGTGCAAACATTTGTGGAGGAACAAATAATAGTGGTATAGACACGTCAAGCAACGCAATGAGAAAAACCAGGAAACGTTGAAATCTGCATGCCTGTCACTCGCACTGCCCGACTGATATGCCAGGGCAGCAGCAACGGTAAGCCCTCTCCCGAACACCCACATAAATGCCACACCACATGATTGGCTCTCTGATATCTCTTAATATAGCTGGCACTTGACTGGGTGCCGGAGCCACCCATTATCGCGATTATATGTAAATAAGAGGATTTTTTAAATTGCCTTAACCGGACATTAATGAGTCTTCACGCAATAAAACCCATTAGAGTGAACCTGATAATTGATCGATACCGTTAACGACCAACAGTAAATGATGTTAACAGACCTTAATTCTAAAGGCCCATTGACTGCACGAGGGTCATTAAGACTGTGTCACCAGTACACTAATTTTAAGGATGTCGAAATCCTTAAAATAAGGATTGAAAACAGTTCTCAGTGTATTTATCCTGACATGAATATACACATCTTACCGACTGTAAATTGAGAGTCACATCTCAGTTTATATATCCTGATAGAAACATCTCAAGTGTGTATACATGGAGATATACATACTACAGTGTATATACACTTAGATACACACATCTCAGTGCATACACACGGAAACACATCTCAAAGTTCGTATGCTTAGGTATATACCTCAGGTCATGCCTCTCAATGCATATATACTGCCAAACTCTTTAAAATAAGGCTTATTTTATAAATAAGGGTATATTAAAATACCAAAAAATAACGATATAAAACAGTAAGCTATAATAATACTGATAATCTTTCAAATAATAATAATAATTCCATAGCAGTAATATAATGGAAGACAAAAACTGAAAATTTAGTACTGTAGATGACCATGACCCGCGTCATGAAACACTTGTCCTGTTTTCTGACAAACCTTACCTAACATACCTCAGAGAATGAGAGTCTGTGTAGTATAATATATGGCGCATAACTCGCCTCTGTATGAGTTCCGAAGTAGTTCTGACAGATCTGTACTGCCTCAGTCGCTCGAAGATCTAAGAGATCGGCCCTGAAGCCAGGGTTCGACTCCTGCAGGCTCACAGGAGGAAAGATATAGCGAAGAGCTTCGGTAAGTCACAGGCTGTGTACGAAGAGTCACAGGCTGTGTACAAAGAGTCATAGGCTGTGTTCAAGAGGAGATACAGATGAAAGAACGAATGCAATGAAATGAAGGAATAACATCACGACAGTCACAGTAAGAGAGATAGACATGACGAGAGAGACAACAAGAGAGACGTGACATGAGAGATAGTAAGAGACAGACATAACTAGAGAGATAGACGCAAGAGACAGACATAACTAGAGAGATAGACGCAAGAGACAGATATAACTAGAAAGATAGACAGCAAGAGACGGACATAACAAGAGAGAGAAACAGCAAGAGACGGACATAACAAGAGAGAGAAACAGCAAGAGACGGACATAACAAGAGAGAGAAACAGCAAGAGACGGACATAAGAGACACAGCAAGAGAGACAGATAACAAGAGAGACATACTCAGCAAGAGACACAGACAGCAAGAGAGAGAGAGAGAGGAAATAATAAGACAAGGGGAAGAGTGGAAAACATTGTCTTCCCCTCACTGGTGCTCAGAGAATGAAGGAAAAATCAGGGAAATCTGGGTCATGTCTGTCTTTTGTCACTCAGTGGAGGAGTGCCGCTGATCCCTTTCTTATCTGGCACTCAGTGGGGAAATGAGGACACGGTGCCTGGGGCACTCAAGTAGTTGGCTGCCTCAGTTAACTGCGAGAGGAGGGAGAGGGTGTTGTTAGCACGGGAGGAGTGGTTAGTAGGCAGGTATTTGTTAGTGGTTTAAGGGGGTTGTACGTTGTATAGGGACGGGGACTGTTGTTAGTGTCGTTGCTGGTGAATGGGGTTAGTTCTTTGGGTTGTTAGTGGATACTGGCTTATTGTGGTATTAATGATAATAACATTGTTATTATCAGTAAAATATTATCTTCATCTTAAAATTCGTGGCAAAAAATAATCGAAGAAGTAGAGTTTCTTGACGCAAGAAGATGAGGCTGAGCAAGTGAGTTAGAATTGTAACAAGTGTTTTTCTCGCTGACCCATGTAACCTGGCACTTTAAGATCCCAAAGTTCTTCCCAATAATAATAATAACAATAATAATCCTCTAGGGAAATTATATTTTCCTAGTAATTTTTACTTGTTTTTGTTTGTTGTCTTGTTTAGTATTTTTAGTTTTTTTTTTATTTCATTGTCCCTGTTTCCAAGTGTTTTTTTCTTGTCACTACACTTCCTCCAGTTGTACCCCGCTGATAACAATCCATCCTCATAGCGCCTCCCTGAACGCTCATTCTCTCTTTTTCCGCTTAGATAGTCTATGATCCATTTTAGTATAAGAACATAAGACAGAAGGAACACTGCAACAGGCCTACTGACCCATGCGAAGCAGGTCCATGACACCCCCCGGCTTAGAACAATGACCACCTAGTCAGGTCACTTCCACTTCAGGAAGGAGCACGGCACCAGACCTGGTAGCACAAGCTAGTCAGGTCCAACTCACACCCACCCACACCCACTCACATATTTATCCAAACTATTTTTAAAACTATACAAGGTCTTTGCTTCTATGACGGTACTCGGGAGTTTGTTCTTCGTTGTCCCTGATCAATCTCCGCTGCCTCACGGTATTAAATGCTTTTTCTACAATCCGGGAATATGCATTGCATCCACATTTCTCAATTTCCTGCTTAACTCCTTTGGACATGTGTAGAATTCACTAGGGTCATCATGCCAGACTTTTCTCTCTCTCTCTCTCTCTCTCTCTCTCTCTCTCTTATATATATATATATATATATATATATATATATATATATATATATATATATATATATATATATATATATATATATTTGTATAAATATATATATATATACATATATTTATATATATATTATATATATATTATATATATATTTTATATATATACATATATTATATATATATATATATATATATATAATATATATATATATATATATATATATATATATATATATATATATATATATATATATATATATATATATATATATATATATATATAAAGCGGTGCTGGTTGACCTGATAGCCTTCTCGTTACCTTTATGGATTTGTAGATGAATGGTTCAGAGAACCGACATGTTGATAAATTAGACACATGTGCAACTCTTGGGTATCTTTATTGAGGAAACGTTTCGCCACACAGTGGCTTCATCAGTCCATACAAAGGAGAATCTTGAAGAATAGGAGGAGAATGAGGTAATCAGTCCCTCAACCTTGAGTCGATGTGGTCAGTCCATCAATCTTGAATAGAATACGGCATACGTGCTGAGAAGGAGCTTATAAACCGTTGGCAGGAGAGGTGCAGCAGTCAGAGGCAGTGTAACACTTATTCAAGATTGATGGACTGACCACATCGACTCAAGGTTGAGGGACTGATTACCTCATTCTCCTCCTATTCTTCAAGATTCTCCTTTGTATGGACTGATGAAGCCACTGTGTGGCGAAACGTTTCCTCAATAAAGATACCCAAGATTGAACATTAAAAATGGTATAAAATACCCACAGGTTGTTAGGTAAGACACATATGCAACAGTTAGGTATCTTTATTATGAAACGTTTCGCCTACACAGTAGGCTTCTTCAGTCAAGTACAGAAAAGTTGATAGAAGCAGAAGATACTTGAAGACGATGTAATCAGTCCATCACCCTTAAAGTTTTGAGGTGGTCAGTCCCTCAGTCTGGAGCAGAGCATTGTTCCATAGTATGAAACAATATGGAGAAGAAGTGACAGGATGGAGCTTTTTATAGCGCCAAGAGGTGAGACGTAGGCCACTAGGAGAGGTAAGAACTCAGATTTGAGAGGGACCTGACTTCTCAACATCTGAGTTCTTACCTCTCCTAGTGGCCTACGTCTCACCTCTTGGCGCTATAAAAAGCTCCATCCTGTCACTTCTTCTCCATATTGTTTCATACTATGGAACAATGCTCTGCTCCAGACTGAGGGACTGACCACCTCAAAACTTTAAGGGTGATGGACTGATTACATCGTCTTCAAGTATCTTCTGCTTCTATCAACTTTTCTGTACTTGACTGAAGAAGCCTACTGTGTAGGCGAAACGTTTCATAATAAAGATACCTAACTGTTGCATATGTGTCTTACCTAACAACAAGATACCCAAGAGTTGCACATGTGTCTAATTTATCACCTTTATGGATTGTAAAGGACCTGCTTAGTATGGGCCAACAGGCCTGCTGCAGTGATCCTCCTTTCTTATGTTCTTATGTTCTTCTTATGAGAAGACACCAGTATAGTTATACCTGTCTGTCTGTCCCTTTGCTTAAATGTTGGGACTGCATTCTCTGCTTTTTATTGTAGTCACGTTTCCAACAACCTATTGAAGTCTTTACCGAGTTGGTTCCACTGTGTTTCTGCTCCTTCCATCAGAACCCGTTGTCATACATTGTCACGTTTTATAAATTCTGATTCATCCAGTTCACTCTGCAGTTTATTTATCCATGATGTGAGTGTTTTTTTTTTCCCCAGTCCCCGCTGGTTTAGAGGCTAAGTCTCAAGCGCATCTCTTTGCTTCTCTGGTATTAACTCCGTTTCCTCAGTGAACACCGCACTGCATTGTTAAACATTATTATGTGCCGGGCTCCACACTGGATACAGGTTTATCAAGTCATGACTCAACTTGATAAAGCTCTACCCAGAGCGAAAAGTATCTTTCTCCTATATTTCTGGACAGTTCCTGCAGTCCTTCGCTACCATACTTCTGGACAGTACCTGTCATCTTTCACTACCATACTTCTGGACAACACCTGACATCCTTCGCTACCATTTTTTTGGACAATGCCTGTCATCCTTCGCTACCATACTTGTAGACAGTACCTGCCATCCTTCGCTATCATACTTCTGGACAATACCTACCATCCTACACTACCCAGTCGGCAGTCCGTCACTGCACCGCTGTACAGCAAAACTTGATTTGCTACCATTGTGTCAAAATAGGAACGCATGTAATGAAAATTTGCATATGTGGAGCGTGGGTGTAGCGAAGGCTGGAGGCTCGGAGACCGGCCCTGCCACTCTTCATGACCACTCAGGCACCAGCAGCACCCAGAAACACATTTCGTATTTTATGTGAAGTGGAAAACAAGTTGTGGAAAAATAAACTCCTGTACAGTTTCACCACGAGTGACTTCTTCATTCCTAATACAGAGATAACTAAGAAAACGAGTGTGTTAAGTGCTTTAAGAAAACCGACAAGTTGAAGAATGAGACACTTGTGCAACATCTGGGAATATTAACTGAGGAAATTTTTCTCCAGCCAGTGGCTTCATCAGTCCAGTACAGAGAAGAAGAATAAAAAAGACCAAGAGTTTAAGGTAATCAGTCCCTCAGCCTGGAATGGGTATGTTCAGTCCATCAATCTTGAAGATTGATATAAGAAATTAGTATATATATAGTAGCAATGAGGACAAATTCCAACTACTCCGTTATGGAAAACTGGAGGAGATAATAACTAGAACAGAGTATACTACTGACTCCGGCCATACAATAGAGCGGAAAAATAATGTAAGGGACCTGGGAGTAGTAATGTCTGAGGATCTCACTTTCAAGGATCACAACAGTGCCACGATCGCACGTGCAAAGAAAATGATAGGATGGATAATGAGAACTTTCAAAACGAGAGATGCCAAGCCCATGATGATCCTTTTCAAATCACTTGTTCTCTCTAGGCTGGAATACTGCTGTACATTAACATCTCCATTCAAAGCAGGTGAAATCGCAGATCTAGAGAGTGTACAGAGATCCTTTACTGCACGTATAAGTTCTGTCAAGCACCTTAACTACTGGGAACGCTTGGAAGCACTTGACTTGTACTCGTTGGAACGCAGGAGGGAGAGAGATATCATAATCTACACTTGGAAAATCTTGGAAGGAATGGTCCTAAATCTGCACACAGAAATCACTCCCTACGAAAGTAAAAGACTGGGCAGGCGATGCAAAATGCCCCCAATAAAAAGTAGGGGCGCCATTGGTACACTAAGAGAAAACACCGTAAGTGTCCGGGGCCCAAAACTGTTCAACAGCCTCCCATCAAGCATTAGGGGAATTGCCAATAAACCCCTGGCTGCCTTCAAGAGAGAGCTGGACAGATACCTAAAGTCAGTGCCGGATCAGCCGGGCTGTGGCTCGTACGTTGGACTGCGTGCGGCCAGCAGTAACAGCCTAGTTGATCAGGCCCTGATCCATCGGGAGGCCTGGTCATGGACCGGGCCGCGGGGGCGTTGATCCCCGGAATAACCTCCAGGTAGCAGGAGTCGGGTGGAAAGCCGCTAGAGGGTAGTAGTAATACATTTTTGGTAAGATATCTTAGGACTGAAGAAACGACTTGTGTCGAAACGTTTCCTCTAACAAATGTCCTGAACTGTACATAAGTGTCTTTTTCCACATCTTGTCGGTACAATTACTCAATGGAAAACAAGTACACAGGAAAAGTTCTACCTTTCCCCATTTTTGTCAGTAATGTTCTCATGTCAACCCCTTTTTGAGGAAAGGCAAGAGGTCTAGTTCTTAGGCCTGTTGTGTATATATATTATATATATATATATATATATATATATATATATATATATATATATATATATATATATATATATATATATATATATATATATAATTATATATATATATATATATATGCAAGACAAGCCACGGGGGCTTGTCTTGCATAGTTAAGATCGCCTGTCTGCGAATGTTTGCAATATATATATATATATATATAATATATATATATATATATATATATATATATATATATATATATATATATATTGTCGTGCCGAATATGTAAAACTGGTCATTTAGCAAGAACTCATTTAAAATTAAGTTCTTTCTAAAATTTTCTCTTATACGTTTAAAGATAAATTTTTTTTCATTAATGTTGATGCAAAAATTTATAATTTTGCACCAAAAGAATCTTAGAAAACTTACCTAACCTTATTATAACAAGAAGAATTTATTTTAGCCTAACCCAACTAAATATATTTTAGATTTGTTTACAGTAATTTAATACTAAACAAACACAGTGAAATATATTTTTTTCGTTAGGTTCAGAATGATTTTGGCGAAATTATTGCATACACAAATTTTCACTTGTCCTATATGGCAAGATGAGCATTGCTATTTAAGCCAAGATCGCAAGTTCTGCCTATTCGGCACGACATATATATATATATATATATATATTAGAGAGAGATCGCAGTCAGCAGGACTCGATACTGCTACTGAAACGGACAAGATTCCCAGGCAGCGTTGTTATCCACTCGGCCACACAAATGCCACATAGGCTGGACAGCCTGGTTCACAGGCCATGTTTCTTTCCCAACCCGGGCACGTCAGTGACCCTCAATCATGGATTTCAAGCTATTTTAATCTCCTTCTGTTTATTCTGACCTCTCAAGTGATTTTATATCGATGCACCACGGAGATTGAAATAGCTTGAAATCCATGCTTGAGGCTGACTGACGTGCCCGGGCTGGGAAAGAAACATGGCTTGTGAACCAGGCTGCCCAGCTTATGTATGGCAGAGTGGATAAGAGCGCTGCCTGGGAATCTTGTCCATCCCAGTAGCAGAATCTAGTCCTGCCGACTGCGGTCTTTCTCTGTATATACCCGCTTGTTTCTGCGTGGTGCAGTTATATATATATATATATATATATATATATATATATATATATATATATATATATATATATATATATATATATATATATATATTCACACACACACACACAGGTGTGTATGCATAAATATATTCTTGCGCTACCTTCCGTAGGATGGGTATGTGGTGCACAGTAAACTAGCTTCTTCGGCGGCAAAATCTAACTAATTCTCTCTCTCTCTCTCTCATTTGTCAGTCTCAATTTTTTTCTACCTTTCCTCTTGTCTTTGTAACCCTCTCTGAGTGCTAACTCCTCGCTTTCTTCTGTCCATAATTCTTCCTGTCTCTCTTCCCCCTCATTTTCTTTCTGCTTGAGATATGGCAGCAATATCGAGATTAAATATAATTACACCTTGACGAAGCAGAATAACGACTCCGTTGTTGGTAAGTGACGGAGGTGAGGATGTCTCCAAGGGATGTGCTGGGGGTAATGTGTTCCTAGGAATGTGCTGGGTATTGTGTTTCTAGGAATGTGCTGGTTATTGTATTTCTAGGAATGTGCTGGGGGGGGGGTAAGGAGGGATGTGACCATTGGAAAAAGAGGTGCTCTGTCTTTATCAATTATGGCTTCAATGTGTGGCCACAACAGTATTCCTCTCGTGTGGCCTTACGTGTGTTCCTCTCGTGTGGCCTTACGTGTGTTCCTCTCGTGTAGCCTTACTCTTCTGCCTCCTGGTTCGCTCTCTGCCATTAGTGTAGCGTCAAGAGTCAAGAGGCGTGTGTAATGTTATTGTTGAGTGTAATATTAAAAGAGAGCAGCAGTGTGTGTGTGTGTGTGTGTGTGTGTGTGTGGTTCAATTCTGAGGCAGAAGAGGCAAAATTCTATGTCTTCTTGCAGTTTGATTTATTTTATGCTGTTACCATTTTAAAAAAAGAGCGGCTATGAATGTGCTGCTTCTGCTACTGATGTTGTTACTGTTTTTGTTACATCATTTATCGTCTTATATCAAGTGATGTTATGTATTACTTAGTTTGCATGCCAGTAACTAGCAGTGGTAAACTTCTGGACTTTCTCAAACTGTCTCAGCCTCACTTTGTTGACGTTTGCATCTGTTCCCCAGTTGATATTTTTTATCATTTAGATTAAGTTAATTTTGGCTGTATTGGGTTAGGTTTCATAAATTTATAGGAAACTAATTTTCAACAACAAATATGCAAATACTTTAAGCCTGTTTGCATAAATGCCAAGGTTGCATACACTGCTATGATTGTGTTGTTTATATGAATCTCGTTGTTGTAACCACCACTAAGTCCCCATCCATTTTTTACACACACATACATAAACATTGATAGTATATATGTGTTTGTGTGTTTGTGTAATATACGAATTTCTAAGGTAAATGACAGAAGAGACGAAAGCAGAAAGAAGGGAACTAGAAATAATGGATGCAAGGTAATAACAGGAGGGAGAGAGATGTGACAAACGAGGCGTAGCATGGTAGGAAATTGTATGGTTCATACTGAAGAAGAGAGGGAGAAAAAGAGAGAAAGGGAGCAAGAGAGACAGACCGACAGAATGAGTTTGAAAGATAAGAAAAAACAGAAGCCCTTGCCAAGGATATTAAGGTTACCTGCTGAGAGAATTGGACCACAATCTGGCTATTAGTTATTCAGTATAGCAGAAAGCCCTCATTCCCCTCTACTACCTCCAGCCACAATCCCACCATGAAATGTTTCGTTCCGAAGGTAGTGAGTACGTGGAACCAACTACAAGAAATTGTATTCGGCCGGCCATTGTGTCTAGCGATCCAGGAAAATTTATAGTGTATCCCATTTTAAAAGGAAGTCATTTTGATTTGAGTGTCGTAATCAGCAGCGGACGCTAGGCAGTCACACTAGCAACGCTTAGCACAATTAATATAGCCTTTTAGATTAGCTATGTATTTTAGCTTGTTTCCAGGAGAGATACATTTCTTTCCTTCCTCTGTTAATCTCAGGGTGAGTGCACGTCAGCGCCACCTGCGCTCCAGCGTTCGTACCTTCAGGTACCCGTCTGGTAGCCGGGGAGAAGTCTGTTTCTATTTTTTCTTTGTTTTCTTCTGGCGCAATAAGGGGTTATGGGTTTCTTCACCTTCCATCTCTCACCGGGTATGTGTCTATAACTTTTCTTGGTGCGAGTTTGTTTTGTTTCCATGAGATCGAACATGCACATGTTATATATCACACAAACGTAAGATGACTCAGTTTGGGGAAGGTCATACGAGTACTGAAACTGAGAGCAGAGATTGGTATGCTCTCGGACATGAAACAAAAATAGAGTTCCCATAACTGAATGATGTGTACTAGTTCTGTTTTTTGCATTTGTCGTTGGTGTGTGTGTGTGTGTGTGTTTTTTTTTTTGGGCGTGAGCGAGCAGTTGTGTATGACACTATCAGGACAACTATCCTACTTTTCAGCTTTGGTGCAGATTACCATTTCTAACGAAAACCTCTTAAAAGTGTTCTTTGTTGCTACTTGCAAACTGAATATACTCGTCGATTCTAATATTTCCAAATGATAAACCGTGATATGTCTGTATTCGCCTCATCTTTCTCAGCTGAAGTTGCTGAATAGTTATTGCGCTTCAGCTGGTGCTTATTGACTTGCAGTGGGAGCCATTGCTTTTGGAGCGGTTATGTTAACTGACGCTTTCTACTTTTTATGGTTGTTTTAATAAGTGTTCATTTCCAAAGTTAAAGACTCGTGCTCAAAGAATGTTTGCTTATACAGCATATAAGCCACTTCTCCGGCCATATACTGTACTTTCTATAAGAGTGATGGACTGAACACATCGATTCCAGGCTCAGTGAGGGACTAATTACCTCAAACTACTCTTCCCCTTACCCCTCTCTGCGTTGTATTGGACTAATGAAGCTTCTGTGTGGCGAAACGTTTCCTTAATAAAGATTCCCATATCTTGCATTAGTGTTCAGTCTTCAATGCTTGCATTCTTTGGGACACCATGGGTATGTGCGCACACGTTTTCTTTGATATAACTGAACAAATCCGAACCTAGATCTACGATAACCGATGATAGCCTTGCAGCAGTACTCAGAATTAAAACAATAACGGAGGCAACGCTGAATTTCAACAGTTTACGCACAGAAGCACTGTAATTCTTCCCACTGAAAGAGCTCTTATTTTCATCAACTTTTTAATATTTCCAAATATTTGAAAAAAGTTCCTGAATCACGAGTTATTTCCTTTGTTAGTATAGTTTTTTTTTCGCCTGTTTATTTTACGTAATAGGTGTATAACAACGCTTCTGTTCTTGCTCAAGTGTGAGCGGCTCACAATCTCATATGAAAATAACGATAATTAATTGACTATTCTTGAACTTATTTTTTTTTGATATCAATAATGTATCTTTATCTTCTCTGTAAACTAATGAAAGAAAGAAATTTCAGCTATTACTTAGCATTTAAAATTTTACGTGAAGAAAAGTGTGTACCTGGCGAAGCAAGCTGAGGCGATGTGGTCTGCCAGTGAAAATATTTGTCCATTCTTGCCTTATAGTCTTCCCATGTACCATCATGTGATGAAAAGATCCATGTTAAAGTTTTCCCCTGACTAATAAACTCATCCAGCATTAAAACCATACTCATCCAGGTTCCAAAGCTAACACCACCTCTTTCCATCTTCGGCAGATTGTGAGCGCCTCCTTCCAAGACGCCGTCACACCTGAGGAGCTCATAAGGAAGAACGTGCAGGCCAGGACTTCCCTGGAGATCAAGATGCTTCTTAAAGGTCAGTATTGATTGTTGATAGTCAGACGTGTGTAGCAAGGAGAGTAGTGTTCAGAAGGTAGATGGAGGTAAGGATGTAAAAGGAATGGAAGAATGAGTTGGAAGGAGGTTTAAGTGCGAGTTGAAATGTGTGTGTGTGCGCACACACACACACACACACACACACACACACACACATATATATAGTGTGTAATTGTGTGTGTGTGTGTGAACTAATGTAGTGAGGTGGGCAATACCTGGCACCTCATACAGTGTTAGAAACATTGACTGGTAACAGCGTGGTGTTCTGTTGACATAGTACATTATCCTACAACTCTCGCTTTGTACATTCATCTCTATTCACGGGACAGAAAAATATTATAACAGAGAGATAAATACAGATGGTGTTGTAAGGGATACAGAGGATTGATGTATGAGAGATATACTTTTGCCTGGATTGACACGTGTGGGAAACATGAAGGAAGATACATCAGTGTATTAGATAAATGGTAAGATAAAACATTGTATTAGGTGGTAAAATATTCAACAATGTTGAGAGATAAGACACAACGATGTATCTGAGAGATAAGAAGATACAACACTGTATTAGACGGAATACGCAACATTGTATGATAAAGATGGTAACGAAACAATAAAAGTACCGAAGAAGAGCAGGAATACAAGTAAAAAAAACGCACCAGAAACAGTTACAAAGAAACCAGTAAAAAAGGAGCAAAAGAACAAAGGTGTAAAAAAAATGCACTAGGAGAATAATGCAAACATGACGGAATTAAAGAAGCGGAGGGAGCCGAGCCACTGGTGAAAGTCCACATTGTTGAGAATAGTAGGTACGGTACTGCCAGCCCCATAGTCCCTCCCTCCCTCCCGGAGTACTCGCAGCGACTCCGGGGTTAAAGAACCAGGTCACCTGGTAGGCCATTGCACCTGGGTATGTGAGGTGTTCTCTGGGGTGTGTACCTGGCTCTCAACTTTTACATGGAACATGACGTTTGAGTTATGCTGCAATCCACTGGACCACTAGATGAGAGTCCTGGTCTCGTTAGTACGACGATAGCTACCAGAGGTGGCCAGTTGGTGTGTGTGTGCATTTTTTTTGTTTGGGTGTGAGCAAGCAGTTGTGATGAAGAGGCAGTAAACACCGGACGCATTTCTCTCAGTCCGCCACTTAATAATGAACATTTTACGAGGATGAAATTTCACATTTAACTAACACAAGATGTCAAAGACCCATGATAAATACTGTAACTAATGTTTTCTGTCTTCACCAAAGATTTCCTGCACAAGTACTGTAGATGAAGGAATCTGGTATGCTGATTAGCAAGAATAGTCGACTGAACGTCTGTACTGTGACTGTTCACTTGTGCGTATTGATGCTGTTAATTGTTATTGTTGGTGCTGTCATTTATGTTCCTCTCCGAGCTTTCCTTTCACTTTCAGAAAGCAATACAGTGTAGTCCAGTATTGTCCAATATTATCAATCATCTTCTAATATAGTCAAGTGTAGTCCAGTATTGCCAAGAAATTTGATGTGTCGTCCACTATCTTCAAGAATTTTCCATTGGCGTCGTGTATTAAGTATCGTTCATTAATGTCAAGTATCGTCCAGTATTGTTAGGTATCGTTCAGTATTGTTAGGTATCGTCCAGTATTGTTAGGTATCGTTCAATATTGTTAGGTATCGTCCAGTATTGTTAGGTATCGTTCAGTATTGTTAGGTATCGTCCAGTATTGTTAGGTATCGTCCAGTATTGTTAGGTATCGTCCAGTATTGCTAGGTATCGTTCAGTATTTTCAAGTATCGTCCAGTATTGACCTTTGATGGTCAGTAAACCGTCAGAAAGGCTACTTTGTGGAAGGCAATAATGATTTTACGAGTTCAAGGCTACAAGAGTATTATCCGGTATTACCCTCCGTTAATGTGGTCTGACTGCTGTTTCCCTGGACACTGTGAGAGTTACGGTGATACCAGTGTCCACCGACTGGCATCTACGATTCTCTCTCTCTCTCTTATACACAGGGTTTGACAAGGTTAGGTTAAGGATTCCCAGCTTTAATGACAAGCTATTTACAAGTTAAGGATTCTAACTTTATTGACAAGCTAAGAGCTGTTACATACATCAGCTCATTTGAAAGCATTTTTATTGTTATGAGACACATAAGTAGGGAACAGAATGAAGTTAGACCCATCTGTGGGCCAGCATTTTCATTTGATCAACTGACTTTATCTCGTTGACATCATAATGTTGTACGAATGTGTTCCAGACTCTCTCTTCTCTCTCTCTCTCTCTCTCACACGCACCCGCACAAACACACTTATCTCAGATTAAGTGATTTAGTTTTCTGGTGGAAGCATCCCACAAGATAAGATGCTTTCACAGATTATAAACACGTAAATAATCTGAGATCATTTGCGTATAATATAGCTTAAGATAAAACGAATTCAGTATGGCACCTGGGCACTGTGGTTTATCAGGCAGCAGAGCCAATACCTTTAGTCTAGGCTCAACTATATGGCCATTGACAACTACATCGACTTTGTTAACTACATATATTGACAGCTATACAAATATGCACGGTTGTCAGGACATCGTGCGATTAAAGCCCACCTCAGCTGATATCTCTGTCAAAACAAAAAATAGACAGGAAAATCAATTATCAGGTGAGACATGAGTGGATGTGAGATAGGTTTGGAATGTAAAGTATAAGTATGTGCAGGCGCGGGTATAAGCAGGCGTAGGTGCAGACAGGTAGAGCACGGAAAGGTGCAGGAACAATTAGGTGAAGACACAGGCAGGTGGAGGTACAGACACAAACAGGTGGAGGAACAGGAGCAAACAGGAACAAGGAGATACAAGAAGATAAACATCATCACTTAACCTGGATGAACTATTATAGTGAAGCCTTGGAACTTGCTACATCCTGTCGTACATAACTTTGAGTATGTCATGCAGTTGGTCCCAGACGCCTCCCTATCCAATCTTGCTAAAGTCGCGTAGACAGTATGCACTCGTGGAAACCTTGTTATAAACACACACACACACACACACACACACACACACACCTACCTACCTACCTACCTACCTACCTACCTACCTACCTTTAAAAAGAGATATAATAAGGTTCTTGAAGTGTGGAGGGAGTGGCCTGGTAGAGACTAGTGAAGAGGCGGGCTCAGAAGCTGTGACTCAACCCCTGCAACCACATACAGATGAGTACACATGCACACTTGGGAGCTGTGACTCAACCCCTGCAACCACAAATAGATGAGTACACATACACGCACACACCTCACGAACTTTTACAGGGACCGTGGATGTCGTGTATCCCAGTATGGTCAAAAGGTGAAGTCGATCTCTGTATCTGGGCCGTGTTTTAGTAATGACTTGTATGAATAACAGAACACGCAATTGTTGGGGCCAGGGTGTGAGGGTAGTGGTGCCCCGAACACCACTAGTGTGCTGCCGCGAACACCAGTGTTGTGCCCTCAACACCACCAGTGTGTAATAACACGCATATAGTTACGATCGCCTGTCTGCGATTGTTTGCAGTATATAATATAATTATCGTGCTCCGAACTAGTATACATTTGTCATGGATGCATCTCTCGCACATTTCGCATTTACTAAATTCACACCTCTTCCTCAAACTTCTGTTACAATACAGACACAATCTTTCATTGTGATTTGGTGTGATGTTTTGTCTGTCAACAGTATTGTCCCTGTGCTCTCACAGTTTATTAAGCGATGAACGTGACTTACACAGAAACACACAATTAAATTTATCACTACTGGCCACTTGTTCATCCCATTAATCATTGTTGATGCACCGGGCTACACCTCGTACTCTCCCCCACCATTCACATAATTTATAGGTAACTGCTCAGCTACGACTGTTTGCCTCTGTACCGCATTGAACACTAGAGTACTTCATGTACCTCTTTAGTACAAGTACAAAAGAATATATAGGCACAATACCGGTCCGACCTGGACTAGTTAATGCTCCCTAAGTTTCATTCTCCTGTGTGCGGGTTTGTATTGTATCGATACGTTCGTTTCGGGCACCCGGCAGATTCATCTCATATTACCACATGAGAGGTTCCCTACGTATCACCAGTTGGGAGGTTCACCTCATCACCACATGACAGGTTCACCTTATCGCCACATGCGAAGCTCACCTCATCACCATATGATAGGTTCACCTCATCACCACATGACAGGTTCACCTCATCACCACATGCGAGGTTCACCTCATCACCACATGACAGGTTCACCTCATCACCACATTCGAGGTTCACCTCATCACCACATGACAGGTTCACCTCATCACCACATGCGAGGTTCACCTCATCACCACATGACAGGTTCACCTCATCACCACATGCGAGGTTCACCTCATCACAGGTACACTACATATCACATGGGAGGTTCACCTCATCACCACATGGCAGGTTTAACACATATCATTTACAAACTGTTATATACATTTAATCCCTTGCAATAGATGCAGTTGTTACGAGTACATTGATGACAAATTATGTAGAATTAACGAAGGATTTACTCCCACCGGAACCATCATATACATTATCATTTATTTCGCTGTTGTTTCCCAGTTTTCTTTTAGTTTATTCATGAATAAATTGGTCACTTAGTCGTGTAAGAACGACCTGTGGTTGACTGATTTAATGTGATCTGTGCTGTGATAATAATATTTATAAGTACGTGATATAACTTATACAGACCATAGTTGACATCAGTGACATACTGTATAGAAAGCCCCTGGTTATGCAGAACACTTGGGGCAAATTAGGTTAATTTTGTCTCCAGGATGCGACCCACACCAATCGGCTAGGTAAACAGTGACATGAGGTGTCTTAAGGAAACACGTCCCAATGTTTCCAACCGTAACGGGGATCGAACCACTGACCTTACTGTGTGAGCTCAGTGCGCTACTAATGAGCTACGGGTCAGGCTTAGTATGTATGATAATTGTATTTATGTATACCTGAGCCTAATGAAACTTGCCGTTATTTCAGGCTGCCGCCTGAATGGGTGATCACCTGGTAATAAGTCTGGTTGTTTGACTTCATTCGGTTATCCTAGAATAAATTATACATAATTTACTGTTTAAAACTATTGTGAAGAGTTCAAATTATGCATGAGGCCTAAATCAAAACATGCTCTTGGTCGGCGAGAAGCTGTGGGCTTGATCTTACCCACCTTGGATCAAACGTAACTACCCCTCATCCCCCAGCTACCTGGGAACACACAAGGCCGCTGCAGTATAAATAAATCACATTGTTTGACTCCTTAGGTTTATCTTCGATTAAACCTACATAATGTGCTTTTTATGTGCCCATAATGTGTATCCTCGTGACCACTGTAAAAAATAGTATGTACACAAAAATACAGTTACATAAATTATCACACATATGCTGTCATGTATGATAATTTATGTAACTGTATTTGTGTGTATCTGTACCTGAATAAACTTACTATATAAAATTTTTTTACGAAGCTCAGGTTTACTTTAGTCAGTGGTTGTAAAGGCAGAAGAGCACCAGAGAAAACGGAGGAATTTGTAGTATAAACTTAAGCATTCTTTTATTCTGATCTCAACCTATTTATTTTTTTTGTGGGGATACATAAATTGGTTAAGTAGATGGAAAATAGTTAAACTAGGTCTAACTTTCTAGAAAATACTCTGATAATAATTCCTTACCTATGCATATAGGTGTATATATCTAAGTATGAAGAGCCTGAGAATACCTAAAATAAGGACTGACTGGCGGTGCACAAACAGTAGTTTTAATGACGTTCGTCTAATTTAGAGGTTCATATATATATGTAATAATAAATAGAAATATCTTTTTTTTATACACGACTTGCTAAAGAACATATACCACTATCACCAGCTCTGTTCTCGTGGCCTGTTAGCTCAGTTGGTTAGAGCGCCGTGCTAATAACGCGGAAGTCATGGGTTCGACCCCCATACGGGCCAACTGTGTTTTTTTAATTTATTTTGTTTTTGACGCACGGAAGTCTGCAGGAAGAGCCATCAGTCTGTTTTTGCATATTAAAAGTTTACATTGTTGCTGTTCTAGATGAGAATGTATATAAACCAGGTTAGGGTTAGCCCAAGTTAAGATAATTATTAGGCTAGTGCAATATTAGGTGAGTTTAGGTTCGAATCTGGTGTTAAGGATAAGTAACAGACTGGTGCACAGTCTACAGCTGGTCACCAATTTACCTCTTTTGCAGGCTTGCCCCCCCCCCCAAAAAAAAAAAAAAATAAAAAAGAAGACTGCAGACCAAAACACCTAGTAAATTAAGTGAGCCACTTAAAAACTTCACCTGTCCTGTATGGGGGGGATGACAGACACAACATGGGTTGTTAGCACGGCGCTCTAACCACGTAAGCTAACGCGAGTAACAGTGCTTTTCAGTTTCAGTATGACCAAAGTAGGATCATTAAAGTCGCTTGTCACCTGTACACCACCAGTCAAGCAGACCTTAATCCCTGTGATTAGGACTAAAGTATACTCTTGTGTACACTGAATGAGATATCTCTCTGAGTAATGGTTGTTTATTATTTAGGCCTCCTGCACAATTTTAACATTTTTGCAATGGTTTTATATAGTAAAATAAGCAGAATTTAACCAACAATAACTCACTAAAATGACTTCCATTAACGTTCTTGTTTCTATTGTACGACATGTATATTAATAGGGTGATTACAAAATATGGGAATTACATAGTAATCTAGGCGACTTAATGCAAATTATTAATTTCTCTGTAAAAAATTGGGAGTTTTATCAACTCTTGTAAGATTCTTTTTTTAATTTAGCTCAATTTATTGTAAGTTCAGTTGAGTTATATTTTTATGTGTATTTATTCAGTGTACATAGTTTGATAATACTCAGTCCTATATACCTACAGTCTCGCACCCACGTATCCAGTCTCCCACATACGTATACATTCTCACACCCAAGTATGCACAGCCATATCCACATATTCACAATTTGAACACTCACGTATCTGCACCTTAAATACTCACATTTTCACACAGTTTAAACACCCACATATCCACACTTTTAACGCCAACATATCCACACCGTTGTAACACCCACACATCCTCACGGAGGACATGGCCTAAGCTGCTGGCCATTCACACGTAAATCTAGGCTGCTAGAGACAATTGCAGTGAGTAGTGGACGATAGCTTAGGGCACGCCCACCTGACAACATCCTATAACCGGTTACTGACAATCTAAACCGGTTAACCTGGAGATATAAACTGCCTTCCTAATGGTCTAGCTTTGTCAAGAGCGCTGAACACGGCTGTATAGAGTGGGAAATTCCGGGTGAAGCGAGGGTATTTTTGTTTAATCTAATACTGTTACAACGGTATTGTGCAGCAAGGGGAAACTCTACAAGTACCTCCACAAAGTGCCTAATCAACCAGGCTGTGATGGGCCAGCGGGCCTCCAGCAGCAAACAACTTGGTTGGCCAGACAAGCACAAGACAAGCCTCGCCGAGCGCTGGGCTGCGAAAGAAGCAAAACTTGCGCAACCCATGAAAGGTATACACCATATTCTGCATAATTATGTGATGGAAGAATCTGCAGTGTACGGTTACCATATTCTGTATAAGTTACAAGGACTTAAGTTTTGGCTTAATTCTTGGAACACACTCCAGAGTTTATCTCTCTCTCTCTCTCTCTCTCTCTCTCTCTTTCATATATGTATATCCAGGTCCCTCTTTGTATAGAAAGGGGTTTAGTTATAGGTAATACATCTCTCTAGTTTGTTGGATTATGTATTGGTAGATAAAAGACTCTTCTCTCTCTCTCTAGTTGTAGCTACTGAGAGTAAAAGGTAGATGGGATACAAGGAGAATAGAAGCATCAGGGAAGAGAGAGGTGAAGGTTTATAAACTAAAAGAGGAGGCAGTTAGGGTAAGATATAAACAGCTATTGGAGGATAGATGGGCTAATGAGAGCATAGGCAATTGAGTGTGGGGGAAGTTCATATATATATATATATATATATATATATATATATATGGAAGAGGGTATATAGGGATTGGCAGAGAGCATGCATATATATAAGTCTGTTGAGTGTACCTGGTAAAGTGTATGGTAGAGTTATAATTGAAAGAATTAAGAGTAAGACGGAGAATAGGATAGCAGATGAACAAGGAGGCTTTAGGAAAGGTAGGGGGTGTGTGGACCAGGTGTTTACAGTGAAACATATAAGTGAACAGTATTTAGATAAGGCTAAAGAGGTCTTTGTGGCATTTATGGATTTGGAAAAGGCGTATGACAGGGTGGATAGGGGGGCAATGTGGCAGATGTTGCAAGTGTATGGTGTAGGAGGTAGGTTACTGAAAGCAGTGAAGAGTTTTTACGAGGATAGTGAGGCTCAAGTTAGAGTATGTAGGAAAGAGGGAAATTTTTTCCCAGTAAAAGTAGGCCTTAGACAAGGATGTGTGATGTCACCGTGGTTGTTTAATATATTTATAGATGGGGTTGTAAGAGAAGTAAATGCGAGGGTCTTGGCAAGAGGCGTGGAGTTAAAAGATAAAGAATCACACACAAAGTGGGAGTTGTCACAGCTGCTCTTTGCTGATGACACTGTGCTCTTGGGAGATTCTGAAGAGAAGTTGCAGAGATTGGTGGATGAATTTGGTAGGGTGTGCAAAAGAAGAAAATTAAAGGTGAATACAGGAAAGAGTAAGGTTATGAGGATAACAAAAAGATTAGGTGATGAAAGATTGAATATCAGATTGGAGGGAGAGAGTATGGAGGAGGTGAACGTATTCAGATATTTGGGAGTGGACGTGTCAGCGGATGGGTCTATGAAAGATGAGGTGAATCATAGAATTGATGAGGGAAAAAGAGTGAGTGGTGCACTTAGGAGTCTGTGGAGACAAAGAACTTTGTCCTTGGAGGCAAAGAGGGGAATGTATGAGAGTATAGTTTTACCAACGCTCTTATATGGGTGTGAAGCGTGGGTGATGAATGTTGCAGCGAGAAGAAGGCTGGAGGCAGTGGAGATGTCATGTCTGAGGGCAATGTGTGGTGTGAATATAATGCAGAGAATTCGTAGTTTGGAAGTTAGGAGGAGGTGCGGGATTACCAAAACTGTTGTCCAGAGGGCTGAGGAAGGGTTGTTGAGGTGGTTCGGACATGTAGAGAGAATGGAGCGAAACAGAATGACTTCAAGAGTGTATCAGTCTGTAGTGGAAGGAAGGCGGGGTAGGGGTCGGCCTAGGAAGGGTTGGAGGGAGGGGGTAAAGGAGGTTTTGTGTGCGAGGGGCTTGGACTTCCAGCAGGCATGCTTGAGCGTGTTTGATAGGATATGCATCTAGCAGTTTATACACCGGGTATTAGCACCATTAAACTTAGGCCAGCCCTGGCAATTTATATTGTCAGTACCATTAAATTCAACGCCAGTGGTGGCAGTATGCAGTATACATCTAGCGTTGTCTCCAGGAACTTTATTAAGGCGAGATTTATATTAACCTCAGGGATTACTAAATACTGGCGCTAGCTGTAATTTTACCTCTTCCTACTATTACTGCTGTTACTAATACTACTGCTACTAGTAGTGGTAGTATTAGTAATATTAGTATTAGTAATATTAGTATGACCCTTGTGGGTGTAGGGCTTAGTTTTGATAGTAATAATTATACCATCGCTGCTACTAACAGCGCTGCTGTTGCTACTACTACTACTACTCCATCTACTACTACTACTATTTCTACTTCTACTGCTGTTTATCCTACTTTTCTTCCTCTTCTACCTTTTGCTCCTCCTCTTCTTCTCCCCCACTAGATCTAGTTGCGTCCACCTGCTGGGATTTGGAGGCGAGCATCATCAGTTGACCAATGTGTAGAGAGTACCATGCAGCAACCAGTACCACGCAGCATCCAGTGCCTGCCAAGCCGTGGCCCAACACGTATATATGTATAGCTAAAAATAAGGTGGCATCGAATCATTTTTCCCACAATTCGCGCCTATAATCAGCATATTTATGATGGAACTACACCTCTCTTTACACAAACAACTCACACTTGGGAAATTTTTTGGGACATTAGGGTCCGTCCTGCGCCTTTCTCGGGTGACATGACTTATGACTTGTTAATGGTGCCAGACGACCCAAAATGTAGTCTGAAGTTTCCTGGCCAAGTGTGAGTTATTTGTGAATTTACCTTTGTCTTGTTTGAAACGTTTAATTAGTGTATACTTTTAAAGTTGTATACCGGGTTTCCTTCAGTCATTACTGTGATGTATACCAGTACACTGTAACCTGTAGTGCTTGTATTTTGTTTGTTCAGTCATTCGTCACTGGTGTATGCCAGTATACTGTAAACTATCCGGGCTTTATACTACTCGTATACACTCTTATATTGTAAATATAATTTAGTATAAGCTAGATATTTAATTTACATAAGCCAAACGTGTTGAATATATACATTTTAACATGTTCTAACATATATATTGTGCTATTTAATACTAACATTAAATATTGTTATGTGACACTACTTCCCTGCTTAATAGTCACGCATCTGTGTATATACATTCAGAGGCATATAACTCTCAGTCTATATATATATACACTATGTTATAGTCTTCTTTATTTAATTTACCTGGGAAACTTTTAAGTTTTTCATTCGCCTTCCAGGTACACCTTAAAATCTGGCTTTGGTTAGATACAAACCTGCCGTTAAATATACATTTTCGGAACACAAGCATCAGACACAAGGGATATTATAATTATTATTATTAGTAGTAGTATATTTATGGGAAGCGTTAATCCATAATGACCATACAACTCTTGGGAATTAAAAGGAGTGGGTGTGTAATCAGGTTCGATCAGACGAAAGGGAGTGGAGCTTAAATTCTTTAAAATTAAGAGCCTTTCACAGCCTTGATACAGAAGCTGTTACAAAGATGACAGACTGTTACTGTAATCGTCAGGTGCCGTATACCGGGTCATTGTTGCAGCAGGATGACTCGTAGGTAGTGTTTTTTTTTTACCAGATTCCTGAACTAACTTAATTGGGGGGATTTTAATAAAGTTACAATTTGAAACGCTCGTATCGCTAGCAAAAATTAGCAAATGATAGGAACGTTGAGAATGTTTCTTTAAATCTTCTTGCCCCTGTTTACCTAACAGTAAGTAGGTATACTTGGGTATTAGCCGACTGTTGTGGGTCGCATCGTAAGAAAAAAAGATCAATCGAAAGCCCACACTGGAAATAATCCAGAGTAAATTTCTTGAGTTCTGAGTTCCTGACCCTCAGGATTAATAATCCCAATAGAATAATCTTCATCCTGCTCTTGAGAAGCAAGACTTGCCCACCAGTATTGTACATTGTGTCAGAGGAGACCTTTCTCAGGCGACGTTTCGGTCTGTTAAGAGCTAAACATCGTCTCATGATTTAGTCTGCACACACTGTCTCGCTACCCAACCATCTTTGACGAGGGCAACATAGGCTGGTAAGAAGGTTGAAGAGCAATATGCTTTTATTACGATGATAGACTTTTTTTCACTAGCAATATGCTAATGAGTCAGGACTTAATTATAATCGCGTCTGCCTCACTGAGTTGTCTCATTCCATACTCACTTAATTTTTCACAGCTTCCTGTTTTTTTCTGGTAGTATAATTAGTGACTAGTCGACGTGATTACAGTGTCTTGCCATTATTATTATTATTGTGATTATGTTGTTATTTTTATTGAAGAGCCCTTCAGCATCAAGGTACACTCCTTGAAGATAAGAGTTTGTTCGGATTTTTAATCCAGAGGGTTAGCCACCCAGAATAATCCATGAAAGTCAGTGTGTTATTAGGGAATATCTATCTTATTTCCATTTGGCATCTTTTCAGTCTTGTCCCCAGGATGCAACCCACACCAGTCGGCTAACACCCAGGTACCTACTTGCTAGGGGAACGGGGCCGGCCGGGAATCGAACCACGGACACTTGAGTGTATGAGGCGAGAGCGTTGCCTACCAAACCTCGAGACACCATACCAGGCCACTGGAACGGTGTAAGGTAATGTGTAGACGTCTTAAAAGGCAGTCTTTTGAGTTACTGAACGTTTTCACTGTTAGCTTTAGTGTACTGATATGCAAAGTCAGTTGCGTTATTCGTTTGAATTCGCGAAGTCTTGCAAAAACACCACACACACACACACACACACACACACACACACACACACACACACACACACACACACACACACACACACACACACACACAAAATGCAAGGAGGCTGAGGAGAGGTTTGTACCCAAGGGTAACAGGAATAATGAAAAAGCCAGGATGAGCCCATGGTTTACCCAAAGGTGCAGGGAGGCAAAAACCAAGTATGCTAGGGAATGGAAGAAATATAGAAGGCAAAGGACCCAGGAGAATAAGGAGAGCAGTCGTAGAGCCAGAAACGAATATGCACAGATAAGAAGGGAGGCCCAAAGACAATATGAAAATGACATAGCAGCGAAAGCCAAATTTGACCCGAAACTGTTGTACAGCCACATCAGGAGGAAAACAACAGTCAAGGACCAGGTAATCAGGCTAAGGAAGGAAGGAGGAGAGACAACAAGAAATGACAGTGAAGTATGTGAGGAACTCAACAAGAGATTCAAAGAAGTGTTCACAGAGGAGACAGAAGGGGCTCCAGAAAGACGGAGAGGTGGGGCACACCACCATGTGCTGGACACAGTGCACACAACCGAGGAAGAAGTGAAGAGGCTTCTGAGTGAGCTAGATACCTCAAAGGCAATGGGGCCAGATAACATCTCCCCATGGGTATTGAGAGAGGGAGTAGAGGCGCTATGTGTACCCCTTACAACAATATTCAATACATCTATCGAAACAGGGAGATTGCCTGAGGCATGGAAGACAGCAAATGTAGTCCCAATCTTTAAAAAAGGAGACAGACATGAAGCATTAAACTACAGACCAGTGTCACTGACATGTATAGTATGCAAAATCATGGAGAAGATTATCAGGAGAAGAGTGGTGGAACACCTAGAAAGGAATGATCTCATCAACAGCAGCCAACATGGTTTCAGGGATGGGAAATCCTGTGTCACAAACCTACTGGAGTTCTATGACATGGTGACAGCAGTAAGACAAGAGAGAGAGGGGTGGGTGGATTGCATATTCTTGGACTGCAAGAAGGCGTTTGACACAGTTCCACACAAGAGATTGGTGCAAAAACTGGAGGACCAAGCAGGGACAACAGGGAAGGCACTACAATGGATCAAGGGAATACTTGTCAGGAAGACAGCAGCGAGTCATGGTACGTGGCGAGGTGTCAGAGTGGGCACCTCTGACCAGCTGGGTCCCACAGGGGTCAGTCCTAGGACCAGTGCTGTTTCTGGTATTTGTGAACGACATGACGGAAGGAATAGACTCTGAGGTGTCCCTGTTTGCAGATGACGTGAAGTTGATGAGAAGAATTCACTCGATCGAAGACCAGGCAGAACTACAAAGGGATCTGGACAGGCTGCAGACCTGGTCCAGCAATTGGCTCCTGGAGTTCAATCCCACCAAGTGCAAAGTCATGAAGATTGGGGAAGGGCAAAGAAGACCGCAGACAGAGTACAGTCTAGGGGGCCAGAGACTACAAACCTCACTCAAGGAAAAAGATCTTGGGGTGAGTATAACACCAGGCACATCTCCTGAAGCGCACATCAATCAAATAACTGCTGCAGCATATGGGCGCCTAGCAAACCTCAGAACAGCATTCCGACATCTTAATAAGGAATCGTTCAGGACCCTGTACACCGTGTACGTTAGGCCCATATTGGAGTATGCGGCACCAGTTTGGAACCCACACCTAGCCAAGCACGTAAAGAAACTAGAGAAAGTGCAAAGGTTTGCAACAAGACTAGTCCCAGAGCTAAGAGGTATGTCCTACGAGGAGAGGTTAAGGGAAATCAACCTGACGACACTGGAGGACAGGAGAGATAGGGGGGACATGATAACGACATACAAAATACTGAGAGGAATTGACAAGGTGGACAAAGACAGGATGTTCCAGAGATTGGACACAGTAACAAGGGGACACAGTTGGAAGTTGAAGACATAGATGAATCACAAGGATGTTAGGAAGTATTTCTTCAGCCACAGAGTAGTCAGTAAGTGGAATAGTTTGGGAAGCGATGTAGTGGAGGCAGGATCCATACATAGCTTTAAGCAGAGGTATGATAAAGCTCACGGCTCAGGGAGAGTGACCTAGTAGCGATCAGTGAAGAGGCGGGGCCAGGAGCTCGGACTCGACCCCCGCAACCTCAACTAGGTGAGTACAACTAGGTGAGTACACACACACACACACATACACACACACACAGGAGCTCGGACTCGACCCCTGCAACCTCAACTAGGTGGGTACACATACAGAGGACCTAGTAGCGACCGGTGAAAAGGCGGGACCAGGAGCTATGAATCGACCCCTGCAACCACAATTAGGTGAGTACACAGACACTCACACACATGCAAATTAACTCAGTGTGTGGCGGTACAGTTTCCGGCATCGATCACAAGGTCCCCGGCGGTCCAGCGGTCGATGGACCAGCTTCGATCCGCCTCGACCGTCAACACCGTCCTTGTCCCGGGATGGTCCAGTCGACCACTAACACTAACTTCAACCAGGGCGAAGTCAGCGGACGGAGGAACGAGTACACATCACTTCTCACCCTAAATATCCACACACGGGCGTGACGCTTCAGGAATTATACATCGAGACGGTCAGAATGTTGACGGTGAAGGGTTCCTGATCCAAGGAATTGGAGTTACTGCCCCCCCCTTCCCCCCTCTTCGTTGGGTCTAATGCAATTGCGTCCCATTCCCCCTGAGCTGTATAACAGCCCTATGACTTTAGCGCTTCTCCATGATTATAACCCTGGGAACAAGGCCAGCCTCTCTGGTCACAATAATAATAATTATTAATTATTCCTAAGTGAATGCATGCTTATAATACTTTTAGAATTATAAGTAACATTAGAATTGTGTAGCAGATTATCCAAGAACTGTATAGCAAATTATTCCTGTATTATGTAGCAAATTATCCCAGAATTGTGTAGCAGATTCCCCCTACATATAATTCTGATTGAAGCATTCAGTATTTGCCAAACCAATCAGAAACGTTGTGATTATTCCTCCTCCCCTTGTTGTGTCTTCATCTTTCATCTCCCTCTTTATCTCCTCACCTTTATCGTACCCTTTATCTTCCACTCGCTATTCACGTTCTCCTTCCATCTGCCTTTCTTTATTACTCCTTTTCCTCCATTTCTTCCTATTTATAATCTTCCCTCATCTCCCATATTTTCGTTTCCCATTCTCTCTTACCATTCTGTCGTTCCCTATTATCCTCCTTTCCCTTTTACTTTCCCCCTCTCTGTAATCTTTCTTCTATTTCTTTATAATTCTTCCGTTTTCCATTTCGCTTTAATTACCCATTCCATCCCCCTCTTTATCCCACTTCCTCTTAGATCTCTCTTTCTACTATCTTTCCCCTTCCGTCACACTCTTTCTTCATTCTCCTTCGATCTTCCTACGCTTCGTTTGTTCATATTTTATGTTTGTATTGAGACTTGACCTCAGAGAGATGTTGATTAAGCATCCACTTTGTTGGGCTGGTTGGGAAAATTGTAATCACTAATCACATCCCTCCAGTCACCATCCATTCAACCTCCATCCCTCCACGAACCACCATTCCTCCACCCACCAGTATCGTTCCACCAGCTTCACTAACTTCCAGTCCTCCACCTTCACTAATGTTCCATCGTAGAGGCGCACAAAGCAGTACATGCGAACACGCACCTTACCAACACAACATTCCTGCCACCAACATTGCCGGAGTTTCCAAATGTTCACCAGCTCATTAAACAAGGTTTTTCCATCGCCTGGGCTTCCTGGATACCATTTGAACGATCGAGAAGTGCAAATAGCAAGTTCAGGGCAGTACGTGAAAGGCAAGAACTGCTTGCTGGATGGCTTGTTGGCTGGTGGCTTGTTGGGTAGATTGGTGGGTAAGTGGCTTGATGGGTGAGTGGCTGATTGGCTGGCTGGTTTTCCGTCTGGGTAGTTGAGAAGCCTACTGGCTAACTGTTTCTGACCGGCTAATTGGTTAGCCGGCTGGTTATCTGATTGGATGGCTATCTAACTAGTTGGCTGGCTGCCGGGTTGGTTAGTTGACTGGCTGGCTGGCTTATTGATTAGTAGGCTGGATGGTTGGTTAGCTGGCTGGAGCTCTATTGAGAAGCACTTGTGAGAGACCTTACTGAGCGATATTAATGACTGTTAAATTATTTTTTGTGCGTTGACCTGGTGGAGGGTGGTGAATGGTGGTTGGTAGTGGTGGTAGTTGTAGTGGTGGTGGGTGTTAGTAGTAGTTGTGATGGTATCGTCTTCCCCCCCTCCTCCGCTTCCTCGTTCCTCAGGTAAAGATCTTTCTAGGTAGTCATGACATTTTTTACTCTGATGTGGTTTAATTTAATTAGAGCTTCTACCCACACACTCTTTAAACAATATTATCTATCTTTCTCTCTTTAATTCTCAATTAAGTGGGGTACTTATCACATGTGGGATCGTTACTAGCTTTTGTATCTTGTTCTTGGTGGAGTAGGGTACTTACCACATGTGGGATGGTTTGGTCTTGGTTGAGCGGGGTACTTATCACATGTGGGATCGTTACACTTCTGTATCTTGTTCTTGGTTGAGTGGGGCACTTCCCGCGTGTGGGATGGGTGCTAGATCCTGTGTCTAGTTCTTGGTGGAGTGGAGTACTTATAACGTGTGGGATGGGGTCAGGACTCTGATTGCCGCAGGCTTATCAGTTGGAACGGCCATCCAACTGGCCCGAAGCACTCAGATAGGGAGCAGAACTGACCATCTGGTCTCATTCAATATCGGAGCTGGGGGATTATTTCCCTCGTCCACCACTCCCTACCTTCCTTCATTCTATCTTCCTTTTTCCCTCTGTTCTTTTCCTTTTCTATTTTCCTGTCTTTTCTAGATGGTTGAATGTCCCATCATACAGATTTTGTTTTTTATTCTTTTTCCAATTCAAGGTTTGTTTTATAATTTATATAATTACATCTGTGCATTTACATGAAATTCGCAGTCTTATAGATTTTTATTTTTTTAAGTATTTAGTCTATAGTGTTTTAATTGGAGCATACGTAATGTATCACGTTGGCTACACAGGTGTAGTACCATTTCTGTGTACCATTCCTGTGTGCCAGACCTGTGTAGCTCCCTGCCTGTGGTGGCCACTCTGTGTGGAGATTGTGTGAGGGAGATTGCCTGCAGGTGCTGGCCAAGCACCTGCTGAGTGCCCCCGCTGGGCTCCTATTGTCTCTCTCTCTCTCTTTCTCTCTCTCTCTCTCTCTCTCTCTCTCTCTCTCTCTCTCTCTCTCTCTCTCTCTCTCTCTCTCTCTCTCTCTGTGGTGGAGGCAAACTCAATACACAGCTTTAAGAGTAGATATGATGGGGCCAAAGGCCAGAAACCAAAGATGGTGAGCAAAGTAATCGTGAGGCAGGACCAAGAACAGTCTCGACCCTCGCAAGTACAACTCGGTGAACACACACATACACTCTTCCATTTCCTTCTCTCAAACAATCTGTCACTATCTGCCTTATCAAGTCATTTAAACAGGTTATACTTTGTTTCCACATCTTCCCTGGCCTTCTATCCTCTAAGGCTGTCAGGTTTGGCTCCTGTCTTTCCATAAGTCAGCTGTCTCTGCTTTGCGACCAGTCTTATTAGTACACACTTAAAAACTTTCTCTTGTTTCTTTACATGCTTGGGTATGTGTTGACTCAAGGCTGGTACTTGCTTATTATGACAGGTGTGGCATATATTTTATGTAAAGTCTTGAAAGTATCTATGTTATGGTTTTTGAATGCCGATCTTAGGTTGGCTGGATGTTTGTAAGTTGTCCATGTTATCCTGCTGATGTTCGCCTCCAGCGAGATACTTCGTATTATACTTACCCCAAGATTCGTCTTCCTTATTCATAGTTTACAGCCTTTCTTCCAAAGTCTGCCTACGGTCTTCATTCTCTTTTTCACATTTTTTTTATAACCTTGCACTTGCTGGGCTTGAATGCCACCATTGATTTGTGAGACAATCTCTGTAGTCTATCCAAGTCAACTTGTAGTCATTCAGTTTTTTTTTTCATTACGTTTACATCAGCAGACTGCAAAATATAGGACATTATCGCCTCTGACATGTCGCTTATGCGTTTGAAGAGAGAGATTACAATTTTCAGCCACCCCGAGACTAAAGAAATACTTCCTTACAGCTTCATGGTTCATCTGTATCTTCATTTTCCACCTGTGTCACCAAGATCCTGGTCCTCTTAGTTCAAACAGCTGTCCCTATTTATCCTGTGTGTGTGTGTGTGTGTGTGTGTGTGTAAGAGAGTTTGGTATCCACATTGGCCAACAACAAATTCCAATTCCGAGGATTAATTACATGATGTTAGGCACACATATTTCCCAAGGGAAACCCAATATGCTTTCCTAGACCCAGCAAGAACGCTCGCTTGCTCTCACTCCCTCCTCTCTCTCTCTCTCTCTCTCTCTCTCTCTCTCTCTCTCACTCTCTCTCTCTCTCTCTCTCTCTCTCTCTCTCTCTCTCCCTCACATGCACTACTTAATTGATGTTTTTAGCGTGAATATCGCGTTCACAGTAAACGATGACAGCAGTCACGATGGGGTTAATAGTGTCAATCCTTAGGGAGCGATGAACGAGAGGGTAGGAACAAACGAGGTGATTCAGACCGAGCATAGCTACTTACAACTTTACAGTGTATATACACCGAGAAATGTGTGTTTCTTGGAATATACACATCGAGAGGTGTGAATCTCGGTATGTGTTCACAGAAACGTGTATATGTCTTTATATACCGAGAGAGGTGTGTGTATATTTGTATATATACAACTATAAACACTATTGTTTTTGCACCGAGAGATGTGTTTCAGTAGTATATATACAGACAAGTGTGTATTATTTTCAGTGTATATACGCAGAGGTATCTTTCAGTGTTTATATACCTAGAGCTATATATCCCAGTGTATATATACACCGAGACTGTGCTTTCGTGTATATATGCAAAGTAGTGTTTATCTTTCGTTGTATATACACGGAAGGGTACATCTTTCAGGGTGTGTGTATATACACTGAGAGCGTACTATAATCCCTAATTTAGGGATTATTTTTGATAATGGACGGGTGAAACGTAACTTCAATGACCCACGTGTCCTTACCTCAGTGGTGGGACGCCCTGGGCACCAGCATCTCGTGATGCACACTGAGCGTTTTATTTCTAACGAAATAAGCCCCTGAGATGAGCCGCGTGTTAGTGTTACCCTACTCCTCCCCATACATTAATAATAATAATATCTTTATCTCTACAAGTACATGCACAAAGTATACAGTCCTAGCTGACATCAGTGACATACTACTATGTTATGTAAAGCATTTCGGGCAAATTAGGTCGGTTTTGTCCCAGGATGCGACCCACACAAGTCGACTAACACCTAGGTACCCATTTTACTGATGGGTGAACATAGACAACCGGTGTAAGGAAACACATCCAATGTTTCCACCCCTTCGCCGGGAATCGAACCCGGACACCTCACCGTGTGAAGCGAGAGCTTTTGCCACCAGGCCACGGGGCACCGACCACCAGGCCACGGGACAATGTTAAATTTAAGTAAATGTACCAAAGGCACATCAGTAAATACCTTGGGGCATTTGTGTGATATTCGCACACTCCTGGCAACTCAGCTGTTGAACGAATGACGGTGAATGAGTTTTCTTTTGTTGGGGGGGGGGAAATTACTTTTCCTTCATGGGAGACGGATGGTGTGGTTAAAAAAAATAAAGAATCGCAAGAGAATGAGAGAGCTTTATAGAAGTTGACAGTGATTGAGAAAAAATACATCCCGGAACGTTAAGAAGCGCCAAAATACCTTTGATCATCACGGAGGACAAGAGAGATTCAAGGAACACTCACAGCACCACGGAGTGTGCTAGGAGCTTCAAAGAACACTCACAACACCACGGGGTGTGCTAGGAGCTTCAAGGAACACTCACAACACCACGGGGTGTGCTAGGAGATTCAAGGAACATACACAGCACCACGGAGTGTGCTAGGAGATTCAAGGAACATACACAGCATCACGGAGTGTGCTAGGAGGTTCAAGGAACACTCACAGCACCACGGAGTGTGCTAGGAGCTTAAGGAACACTCACAACACCACGGGGTGTGCTAGGAGATTCAAGGAACATACACAGCACCACGGAGTGTGCTAGGAGGTTCAAGGAACACTCACAGCACCACGGAGTGTGCTAGGAGCTTCAAGGAACACTCACAGCACCACGGAGTGTGCTAGGAGCTTCAAGGAACACTCACAGCACCACGGAGTGTGCTAGGAGCTTCACGGAGCATCTCAGAGTGGCAGTGAGCACCTCAAAGCTTCAGTAAACACTCGAGATCACCTTAGAACTCCTGAGGAGCCTCAAGGAACATCTCAAGAGCATCCAGGATCATCTCAGAGCTTCAGGAACACCTCAGAAAAACATAGGACACCAGATTACTCCTGAGAGCATCACTGAGCACCAGAGAACTTCGAGTAAGACCTGGAACACCATATTTCCAAGTAACACTCAGAGCTTTAAGGAATACCTTAGACTACCAAAGGAACACTGCAGAGCTCCACAACACAGCATCAGAGCTCCACAAAATAGTATAGTATTGACATAATTAAATTATGAAGGAAGGAATATGTAGAAGAGGTGAGCGCAGTCAAGCAAAGTAGAAGAGTTGAAGAGGAGAAATAGGAAGAAAGGGGAAATAGAGGAGAGGGAAATAGAAGGAAAGGAGACGTAGATGTGGTGAAGAGAATAGAAAATAAATGGGAAAGGATAGAGATTAGATACGTTAAAGGGACGTACCAAAAATTATTATTATTACTATAATTTGTAGTGGTATTAATATTGTTATTATTCTGGGGAGAAACGCTAGACCAGTAGGGATCATAACGCCTGGGTAGTGGGAGGCAAGTAGGTTTGACGCCTGGAAGATTGTAGCTCCAATTGCTTGGATCAAGAGCTTTTCTGAGTGATGAAGGCACTCTGGAGCCGCTATACACTCAAAGCTACTGCTACTCTTCAACTCCCAAATAAGGGAGTTTCCTAATGAATATAGATCGATAAAATATGAGGCTGGTGCCATGAACCAACACTCGTGGCAGGCAGTCCATATGCAAATTTTAAAAGAGGGGAAATTTGGCTCCGAAATACAGCCATGTTAGTTATCGATCCCCCCCTTCTCCCCTCATCCCCTGTTCCCCTTTAACTACCTCGATGGAGATAGGATTTAATCGACGGTAGATTTGCAAAATAAAGATTAAATAAGGTCGTTTATAAAGAGATATGTTGGAAGAAGTTGACCCTCCTAAGGTAAGAGGTAGGGGGAGGGGGGTAGCTAAGGAGCCACGTACACAGATCGATTACAAAAGCCATTTTCTCGTTTTCTGTTTGGCTCTGGAGGGGAGGCTGGTGCTCTCTCTTAATCCATAATTCAATATTACTTTAATTATCAAACTGAATAATTTTATACCTGAGATTTGCGTCGCGCTAAATAAAAGATCCCGCGAAATTGTTCTTGAGAGAGATGGCCCAATGAGAGCAAGGAACTGGAGAGAGTGCCACCGTATTGGGTGAGGAGCAAGTGCCTGCTTCCATGAGCAGAGTAAATAGTTTCGTTCAGTAAGCGATAACTGTGTCATTCAGAGAGTGTTTTGTGCCTCCCGACGCAGCACACTCCTGTATCATTCGGTGAAAATATCAACTCCGCAGTAAACAGTGTGACGGCTGCAGTGTCGCAGGTGGCAAGTGTGGAGGGAGGAGCAGGGAGGCTTGTCACCAGGTGTATGACACAAGGGACGATCCACTGTGAAACCTGCCATGAGGTCTGCTCACACCCTCATAGCCGAGCGGGGATGCTTAGCTTCACATCTCAGTGGCATTTACTGGGTGAAGTGAGTAACTGCTCTGTTGATTTCGCTCTGATTTGGGGAAAAATTTCCCAGAAACCTGCTATATTAATTTACTTTTGGGCCGGACCTTTGACAAGAGGTGACACTGTACACTTAAGGTAATTATTGCACGGAATTACGTTAGGATAATTTTGTATGTGAGTGTGCATAGACCACGTGCTGTGTGAGGTGGGACGACCTCCTCACCAGAGACAAGTGGTTGAACGCGACTTTGCACCATGTTAAGCATAATATACTAGGTGGGAGGAGGCTCGGAGTCAGTGTACAGTGACACGGATTGCCTCCAAGTCGGGTAGTGAGACGGAGTTGCTGACTAACCTGGCTTCCTCACCAGGTCTGTGCCACTGACTTGACTTCTTCACCAGATCAGTACCGCTGACTGACCTGGTTTCTTCACCAGGTCTGTACCTTTGACTGGCTTGGCTTCTTCGCCAGGTCTGTACCGCTGACTGGACTGGCTTCTTCACCACGTCAGTACCGCTGACTGGCCTGGTATTTCACCAGGTCTGTACTCAGTATACACACACACAGCAAAAACATGAACAGCAGCACCAGGTAAATCACACACAGTTTCATGTTTCTCTCTGCTGTAATTGAAGCTAAACATGGCATGTATTTTATACTTGGATTCACCTGCAAACGACTTTACTATTTAGCGCTTTCCAGTCACTAACAATAATAATAATAATAATAATAATAGTAATAATAATAATAATGATTAATTTTATTTGTTTTATCCTTAGTTGTACATAGAATATATAACAGAGCATATCATTGATATTTCTTTTAACTATTTCCCAGGTTCTAGTAAGTAGTTAGAAGACCTAGTATTATTAACCTTCGAGGGTTAATAATACTAGGGTAACTCTGGATGTTTATTAACACTAGAATAATCCCAGAAAGTTAAGAACACTAGGGTAATCCTAGAGGGTTAATAACACTAGAATAATCTCGGAGGGTTAATAAGCTCCCTAGGATAATCTCGGAGGGTTAATAAGCTCCTAGGATAATCCCGGAAGGTTTATAACACTAGGATAAACAATAAAGCCTAGCTTTATAGCTTGTTTCCCTTGAAGTTTAAGATCTAGCTGTCTGTTTAATGTTAGGTAAACAGTGTCAGCATGTATCTGGAGACTTGCGGAGACTCCTCGCCCAGAGTTAACCCTGGTCGTTTCAGCTGTGAGCCGAGCACTACCACTGAGCTGAGAGGGACAAACTGAGTAGCATTCTTCAGGCACTCCCAAGGGATCCACATTTCGGTGACCGTAAAGGCATCACAGCTGGTTGATTCTGATTTCCATTTTCTCAGCTGACGTTTGTTTACGATTGATCACCTGATTTTGGGACAGTCGTTCTTGCCTGGACAGTGGGTATACGTCACACCTACCCCAGGTACACACGCACTGACGATCGGTACAACCCATTCTTAGAGTGCGTGAGGACGGAGAATCGAACCTCAAGGATAAAACAACCCATCCTCCTTGTACCCCCCATTCATTTTCTTCCTCTAAGGCTCTTAGACCCATTCCTTGTTTCAGTCACTACCCCAGAATGGGTACCGACCGCAAAATTAACTTATCAAATTAGCTTTAGTTACAGACTCATGAATCTTATCTGTGTCGTGAGCGAAACAGTAATTATCATCTGAAATAAATAATTTTGATGAATATTGATAAACTAGTCGGTGTTATACCATTATCATAAATAATTTTGATACTCAAGAGTGACTTGTCGGATTAACTGACATTAGAAACCCTCTGTGATGTCTGGTTATCTGACATCTGAAACCCTGTTATTATCTGATTAACATCTGAAACCCTCTGTTATTATCTGACATCTGAAACCCTGTTATTTTCTGATTAACTAACATCTGAAACCTTTTCTTATTATCAGACATCTAAAATCCTTTTATCATCAGAAACCCGCTGTTAGTATCTGACATATGAAACCTCTGCTATTATCTGATGTCTGAAACCCTCTGATCTATGGTTTGTGAGGTGCGACAAAAGACTTAACTACAGTGTTTTCCCTATAACTAAGCTTGACAGTTATGGTTGACGATTACTACTGATAATTATTCTTAATAATTGCGATACGAGTAGCTACGCTGTGTTTGGTTGGTTTATGTGAGGAGTCTGTCGATTACTCTAGGGCTATTACGGATGCATGTCACCTGTCCACCAAGGACGATTTAATCCCTAAAGTAGGCATTTACCGTAAGCTTTCGTTATGTATACAATGATAAACACACCTAAGTGTATACACAGTGTCTGTTCACAGGCATATACAATAATTGGTGTATTTACAAAGGTGTATACACTAATCTGTGTATATTCACAGGTATATACACTAATCTGTGTATACTAACAGGTATATACACTAATCGGTGCATATTCATAGGTATATACACTAATATGTGTATATTCACAGGTATATACACTAATGTGTATATTCACAGGTATATACACTATGTATATTCACAGAGTTACTCTCCTTGATGTAACTTTACGAAGTTACAGTCACCCTGTATTTTAATAAATGTTTTACGTTGGGTAACTGTGAATCTGTAAATGAATTAAAACACAAGGGGAAAAACACACAGATGTAAATATACATAAGTAAATATTGAGAGGTAAATGACTAAATACATGTGTGGGGTAACTACACGGGTGTGAGTAGATACGTGTGCAAACACACAGTTGTAAACAGGTGTGTATGTGGGGGTGAATACACAGGTGTATACAGGTGTGTATGTGGGGGTGAATAAACAGGTGTATACAGGTGTGTATATGGGGTGAATAAACAGGTGTAAACATGTGTATGTGGGGGTGAATGCACAGTTGTAAACAGGTGTGTATGTGGGGGTGTATATACAGGTGTATATGTGGGGTAATAAACAGGTGTATGTAAGGGTGAATACACAGTTGTAAACAGGTGTGTATGTAGGGGTGTATATGTGGGGGTGAATAAACAGGTGTGTATGTAGGGGTGAATACACTGTAAACAGGTGTGAATGTGGGGGTGAATACACAGTTGTAAACAGGTGTGTATGTGGGGGTGAATACACAGTTGTAAGCAGGTGTGTATGTGGGGGTGAATACACAGTTGTAAACAGGTGTGTATGTGGGAGTGAATACACAGTTGTAAACAGGTGTGTATGTGGGGATGAATACACAGTTGTAAACAGGCGTGTATGTTGAGGTAAATATACAGGTGTATATGTGGGGGTGAATAAACAGGTGTGTATGTAGGGGTGAATACACAGTTGTAAACATGTATGTATGTGGGGGTAAATGTACAGGTGTATATGTGGGGGTGAATAAACAGGTGTGTATGTAGGGGTGAATACACAGTTGTAAACAGGTATGTAGGGGTGAATACAGTTGTAAACAGGTGTGTGTAGGGGTAAATACACAGTTGTCAACAGGTGTGCATGTGGGATGAATATACAGATGTAAAGGAATTGAAAGCACTATTTTTTTTATTGTTAGTGACATTAATTCACTGCACTTCGTGGGTTGTTGTATATTATCGTAATTTGGTCACCAGAGGTTCAGCTTTTAATATCGATGCGGTTCGCTCGACGCTCTGAACATTTATCAAACAGATCTGAGGAAGAAAAAAATCTTGAAATTAGTGTTAGTAAAAAGATTTAATTAACTCTGTAGAAAAAATAAAAATGAAAATTATCACCATAGAATAGTTTAAAAATGCAAACGTTTCTTAAGAAATTATTGAAGGTTGGAATTTATATGAAAAATGTTGATATGGGCTGGTGTCAGGGATGCTGTTTAGGACGTTGTGACGTATACGCTGTTTTACGGATAGAATATGTACACACACACACACACACACACACACACACACACACACACACACACACACACACACACACACACACACACACACACACACACACACACACACAGGTATGATAAAGCTCACGGTTCAGGGAGAGTGACCTAGTAGCGACCAGTGAAGAGGCCGGGCCAGGAGCTAGGAATCGACCCCTGCAACCTCAACTAAGTGGGTACATGCCATTTCTCCTCTTCCTGCCCTCTGCAAGACTCTTCTATCCTTCTTTACTACTATCTGTCCTCCGTCTCCCTTACTGTCCCTCATTCCTCCCTTTCTGCCACACCCTCCTCACCTCTTCAGCCCCTCTCCCTCACCCCACCTCCCATCTTTATGACCTGTTGAGGGCTTTCCTCGACACCCTTCTGTCTTCCTCCCTTCTTCCCTCCCTACTTCCCTCCCTCCCTTCTTCCCTCCCTTCTTCCCACCCTCCCTTCTTCCCACCCTCCCTTCTTCCCACCCTCCCTTCTTCCCTCCCTCCCTTCTTCCCACCCTCCCTTCTTCCCACCTTCCTGCTTCTCGACCTTCTCCCTAAGACATATTCCTCCCTCACTATAATCCCTCTCTTCCCTCACCACAACCCATATCGTCATCACGATCCCTCTCTCCCTTCTCTGTTGCCTTACTCTCTCTTCACGACCTCTCTTCCTTCTATATTGCCTCACTTCCTCTTCACGACTCCCACCCCGTCCTTCTCTATTGCCTCACTCCCTTTCAACGACCCTTCTATCCCTTCATCACGACCCTTCTCTCCCTACTCTAGAACTTATCTTTAGCCCTCTTGATGGACTCTTCTTACCCAGTAGTAGATGACACAGTGTATAATCTATTACTCAATTACTCTCATGACACTAGCCAGTACACGTCATTCTCTCTCCCTCCTTGTCTCTTGTTTTGATATTTCACCCCATGTAGACCCCTTGTATCTCCTTTATTTGTGTTTGTCAATCTGGAAACTGCGAGATTTCAGTTTTTCTCACGCAATTAGCGGATGGAGGATCGAGCCTTCAGTACACTTAGTGCTGAATGACTCGCCTGAGCCTATCACGTACGTGCGCTGCAAGGGTTCGTTGGATGTGCACCTCAGGTGATATCCTCGGTACTGAGCTTACCCTAAGATCCTCTTTTCTTTTTTTTTTATTTTGAGCGAAGGATGTAGCCTTTGTCCCCCAGATTCCAAGTCTGTTTCAGGTCTTCTTTGCCCTTCCTCATTTTTCACAGGCTTCCACCTTCCAGACAAAAGCCTACGATTTACATATATTAGTTTGTGGGTTTTCATTTTCCTCGTTTGCTTTTATTCTCATCATTAGTTTCACAACATTTACCACCAAGGATACTTTAGACCTTTTTTCTTCTTCTGCACTGGAATCAGTAATGCTTGTATGCACTTGTGCACAGGAATCAGTAATGCTGGCATGCACTCGTGCACTGGAATCAGTAATGCTGGCATGCACTCGTGCACTGGAATCAGTAATGCTGGCATGTACTCTTGCACTGGTATCAGTAATGATGCCATGTACTTGTGCAATGGAATCGGTACTCATCCCAATACTGATTTTTATGGGATCGTACCTCTCACCCTTGCTCTTTCTGATTCCTCTTCAACATTCAATCTTTGTTGTCTTCCTTTTAGGTATTTCTTCATTCAGTGTAGTTCCTTCTATATTATTATTGCTTGTTCCACCCAATCTGTTATACGATACCGTGTCAAAGACCTCATAGTTGTTGGAAAGGTAGTGGGAACGACCATGTGTGAGGTCATAGCAGGTGTAGATGGAAGGGTAGTGGGAACGACCATGTGTGAGGTCACAACAGGTGTAGATGGAAGGGTGGTGGGAGAGACTTCGTGTGAGGTCATACCAGGTGTAAATAGTAAGGTAATAATATATCTTTATTTCTACAAGTATATGTACAAGGTATACAGGCCTGGGTGACATCAGTGACACACTATATAGAAAGCCCCTTGTTATGCAAAGCATTTTGGGCAGATTAGGTCAGTTTTGTCCCAGGATGCGACCCACACCAGTCCACTAACACTCAGGTACCCATTTTACTAATGGGTGAGAAGGGACGGTAGATGTCTTATGGAAACGTCTTAATGTTTTCCAGCCGTACCGGGGATTCGACCCCCGGACCTCAGCGATCGAGCTACGTGTGAGTGGGAGCGACCTTGTGTGAGGTCATAGCAGGTTATAGGCTGGCGAGTATAGATTTTGTGTCAATTCGACGGCCTACTGGGAAAGTGTGTAATGGGGAGGAGGGGTGTTGAGTCGCAGTGAGGGGGTTGGGGAAATGAATGGTGGGGAGGAGACAGGGGGAGTCATGGGATAGAGAGGGAGATAGGGGAAGTTCGGGGTAAAGAGGGGCGTGGGGGAGTGTGGAATACAGAGTAGGGGAAGTGTGGTGGGGTTAGGAGGTTGGGGAAAGTGTCTGTCGGACAGGAAGAGTGGAGGTAGGGTGGGGAAAGTGTGGGAGGATTATCCAGCATCCTTCCCATTTCCCAGGCGCTGTATGACACTTCTTCCCAGCGAAGATAATAATAATCTTCTACATGTACAAGGTATACAGTCCTAGATGACATCAGTGACATACTATGTAGAAAGCCCCCTGTTATGCGGAGCATTTCCCGCAAATTGGTCAATTTTGTCCGAGGATGCGACCCACACCAGTCCACAAACACCCAGGTACCTATTTTACTGATAGGTGAACAGGGACAGCAGGTGTCTTATGGAAACACGTCCTAATGTTTCCACTCGTACCGGGGATCGACCCCCAGACCTCAGTGTAAGCTGAGTGCACTAGCAGTCGAGCTACGGGACACCTAAATAATAAGAATAATAATAATAATAATGCATATCTTTGTGGATAATGACAAAATAATGATAATGCAAAATAAAAATAATAGAAGAATTCCGGAAGAACCGAATAGATTTTTGGAATGGCTGAATAAATGTTTATATTGCTTTAACCTCGACAGAATCAAAGATATGGCGACAGGAGTCTAACCTCAACAAAAGCAAGACTATGAAGCTGGGAGACGGTGAAAGGAAACCCAAGAAAGAATACAGTCTGGGAGAATACAGTGAAAGGAGCTCCCGGAATCAGCTTAAAATGAAACCAGGAAGCCCATCCTCCTCCCCCTCCTTACCCCCCGTCACCCCACAAATAGGAGCACCAGCAGTACTGACCGAGTGCGCAAATACGAGTGTCATTCAGAGGAACCTGTATGCTGCTTCACCACACAACTGCGGCACATTCATGAGTATGCAGCACCGGTATGAAGCTCTTGCTTAGTGAAACAAAGTGAAACTCGAGAAAGTTCAAGGGAGTGCAGTGAGATGGCTGCCTGAGCTAGGGAAATACTCAGTGAAAAAATATATAATGCAAGTCACTGCTAAAGAACGAACAATGGGATATGATAGACATATATGCAAAACAACCACTGTGAAAGAACAGTGAATATTCACTATTCTTTCACAGAGGTTGTTTTGCCTATTCTGATATCACCTGTTTGCTGTGATCTTATTGTATATATATATATATATATATATATATATATATATATATATATATATATATATATATATATATATATATATATATATTATTTATAAAATAATAATATACACACACACCTGTTGCACAAGAATTTTTTTTTATAAGAGATAACACGGAAACAAGATCGCAGTTAGGTCCTACAAGAGCTACAGATATAAATAACAAAAAAGGCACAATACCGTGACTGGAACGATACACAAATAACCCGCACATAAAAGAGAGAAGCTTACGATGACGTTTCGGTCCGACTTTGTCAATGGTCCAAGTCGGACCGAAACGTCGTCGTAAGCTTCTCTATTTTATGTGCGGGTTATTTGTGCTACAGATATATCAATTTTTTCAGCACTAGAACGGTGAAAAAAAAATTAAGAGGAAACTGATCACTGACACAGTGGAAGTGGATTAAATGAAGTTCAAAAGAGATATAAAGGAAGTAAAAACCTGGGACCAAGAGCCTGAGCTCATCCCCGACACACATGTGGAGATTGATGTATTGGAGGCAGGATCCATACATAGGATTATTAAGAGTTATGATAAAGCTGGAGCAGGGGGAGAGGGACCTAATAGCGACCAACGAAGAGGCAGGGTCAGGAGCTGTGAATCAACCACAAATAACCCCTGAAGGAAGGTTTCTTGATGCTGGTGAGGGGCTCTTGATCTAGGGAAGTGGATCTGTGCTCCAGTTCCCCGAATTAAGCCTGAATACCATCCACTTCCCCCCCCCCACAGGCGCTGTATAATCCTACGGGTTTAGCGCTTCCCCCTTGATTATAATAATAATAATAATATCACAAATAAGTTAGGACACACACAGTCCTCATCGGCGCCTCGCCAACCTTTCAATCTGTTTATTATTATTCTCGTCGCTCCTCGTGCAATTTGCGTCCCTTTCAGGGCTCGAGTAACTCCCTCTTCATTCCATTATCTCTCCCTTCCCCTGTAAATGATGGAATTTATATACACGTACAAAATATGAAAGCAGAGCCGCACCTGGCGACTACAGTCAGTTCATGTAGCACTGCTTGATATTCTGGCCATCCCTCTACCTCCTGAAATACTACAGAGATGTATAGTCACCCCTCTAACATGGTAACGTCTCTCTCCATTATTAAACATGGTAACATCTCTCTCCCTCGTCAAACATGGTAACATCTCTCTCCCTCGTCAAACAAGGTAACATTGTCAAAGATACTAACAAAGTCTCCACCTTCTAATACAATCTCTCCGTCCACATACATTCTAACAACATAGTTATACATGGAGTACTTGTATTCATGATCATATACGCCACAGTTGTATCTATACACACACTCCTTGTGTGGACTCTGCCTGAGCAGACCCTCTACTTAATTAACTCGATTAAATGCACTCGAATGTATTAATACATAGCCCATACACTCGTTTGTATTAAAACACACACACACAAACACACACACACACACCAGGAACTGCGAATGGACCCCTGCAACCATAAATAGGTGAATACACACACACATTTTTACAAATGCGCGGGCGTGTTCTTAATAAACATGTTAATGCACAGAATGTGTGTGTGTGTGTGTACTTACCTATTTGTGGTTGCAGGGGTCGATTAACAGCTTCTGGCCCCACCTCTTCACTGGTCGTTACTAGGTCAGGTCCACATACACCCTGCTTCAGGAATTTTATCGCACCTCTTCTTAAAGCTATGTATGGATCCTGCTTCCATTACGTCACTCTCCAGATTGTTCCACTTCCTGACAACTTTATGACTGGTGAAATATTTTCAACATCCCTGTGTGTGTGTTTGTGTGTATACATAGTTGGTATTAAAACAATCATACACATGTTTGCCTCCTGTTATTTTTTCCTTGTGTTCTATGTTCGTTCGCAAGAGAAGGAAAAACAAACAGGAAAAAACGAATCAGGAAAACTCGTTGACAAACTGAAATTCTTGATTGAAAACCGTGATTGTCTGTCAACTAGTAAACAGTGGATGGCCTCCCTTTCCTCTCCCTCCCACACCCTTCCATCTCCCTCCCACACCCTTCCATTTCCCCCCCACACTCATCTCCCTCCCACACACTTCCATGTCCCTCTCACAAGCTCTCGTCAGTCTCATACACCCTTCCATCTCCGTCTCATAAGCTCCCATCAGTCTCTCACACCCATCCCTCCTCTCTCAGCTGACCTAGTCTTTCTCTTCCCTTCAAACGCCCTCCTGTCCCATCTGTCTCGCTCCACCTATACCTCCCCTTTCCCTCAATATCCCTTTCCATTGTCATTTTCTTCGCGTCTACCTTTCTTCCCTTTACCAACTGTGTCCACCTTCCCTTCCAGTACCTCCCCTCTAATACCTTATCTTCTTATATCTCCCCTTTATCATTTGTCCCCCCTTTCCGGCATACCCTTTGTCTTCTACCTCCTCTTCCCTTATCTCGTGTTTATTTTCTTCCTCCCCTTCCCCACCTTTCCTCTTACATTCTCATCTCTCCCCATCTGTGCATCCCTCTATCCTTCAAACGAGTCACCATCATGCTGGTGAAGTGATCTTGATCCAGGTAATTGGAGTTACCTTCCTTTGATCAAACCTGATTACCTCCCATTCCCCAAGGCAGTGTGTGACCCCCTACGGATTTTGCGCTTCCCACTCAATATATAATGGAGTAACTATACTATGACACTTGAAGGCGAGTCCTCCAGGCCGTCCTGTAGGCTCGATCCACCCTTTCCTAATCGCCACCTGGTTTTCCTGACTTGCTAGGCTATTGGTATTCGCAGACACACTGGTGGAGATGTGCTGACATCCTCAGACAAACTGGTAGAGATGTGCTGACATCCTCAGATACACTGGTAGAGATTTGCTGACACATCCTCAGACAAACTGGTAGAGATGTGCTGACACATGCTCAGACACACTGGTAGAGATGTGCTGACACATGCTCAGACACACTGGTAGAGATGTGCTGACACATCCTCAGACACACTGGTGGAGATGTGCTGACACATCCTCAGACACACTGGTGGAGATGTGCTGACATCCCCAGATACTGGTGGAGATGTGCTGACAAATCCTCAGACACACTGGTAGAGATGTGCTGACACATCCTCAGACACACTGGTAGAGATGTGCTGACACATCCTCAGACACACTGGTAGAGATGTGCTGACACATCCTCAGACACACTGGTAGAGATGTGCTGACACATCCTCAGACACACTGGTGGAGATGTGCTGACACATCCTCAGACACACTGGTAGAGATGTGCTGACACATCCTCAGACACACTGGTGGAGATGTGCTGACACATCCTCAGACACACTGGTGGAGATGTGCTGACACATCCTCAGACACACTGGTAGAGATGTGCTGACACATCCTCAGACACACTGGTGGAGATGTGCTGACACATCCTCAGACACACTGGTAGAGATGTGCTGACACATCCTCAGACACACTGGTAGAGATGTGCTGACACATGCTCAGACACACTGGTAGAGATGTGCTGACACATCCTCAGACACACTGGTGGAGATGTGCTGACACATCCTCAGACACACTGGTGGAGATGTGCTGACATCCCCAGATACTGGTGGAGATGTGCTGACACATCCTCAGACACACTGGTAGAGATGTGCTGACACATCCTCAGACACACTGGTAGAGATGTGCTGACACATCCTCAGACACACTGGTAGAGATGTGCTGACACATCCTCAGACACACTGGTAGAGATGTGCTGACACATCCTCAGACACACTGGTGGAGATGTGCTGACACATCCTCAGACACACTGGTAGAGATGTGCTGACACATCCTCAGACACACTGGTAGAGATGTGCTGACACATCCTCAGACACACTGGTAGAGATGTGCTGACACATCTTCACTTGACATTGTGTTCTCAGCAAGACTCCAACAATTATTATTATAAATGTTGTAATTATTACTTTTTAATTACAATTGTTGCACTTAATTTTAGTTATAAAATTGTAAATATTTTAATTTATTTAAAATATAATTATCCTAATTTAATTATAATTGTAATTAATTTATTATTTTACACTTATGGGGGAATTTATCAGATTGCCTGAATATTTTTTTTTTTTTTATATTCTTCCAACTTTTTTATTTCGCTTGGAACTCGAGAACGCTTCGTCCGATTGGCTTCAGATTTTCAGCACTTGTGTACGGTAACGAGGACCAAATTCTTGGAACATTCAGGGCATGTTCACGTGCCCTACGACTATAACTCAAGTATGGATGGATCAAGAGCCCTTCGCCAGCATTAAAGAAGGGTCGAGGACCTAAATTTTCCCTTCCCTTCCCTCACATTATGTTGCTTTCCATTTACCTCCCTCACCACTTGTAAGGAGAAGGGAGGTAGAGGCCCGGAGAGGGAGGAGAGGAGAGGTAGACACACCCTTTGATAAAGGGGAAGCGGAGGGGGAGATTTCCATAAGGAAAAAGTTCTGAGAGGGGAGACGAGAGGAGAAAGCTGTAGGAGGGGAGTGAGGGAAAGCTTTGGGAGGGGGAGTAAGGTGTAAAGTATGAGGGTGGAGAAGGAAAGTGAGAGGAAAAAACAGTGGGAGGGGTGAAAGTTCTGGGAGTTGGAAAACGAGGGGAAAGCTCTGGGAGGAGGAAAACTAGGGGAGAGCTAGAGGAAAGCTCTGGGAGGGGAAGAGCGAGGGGAAAACTGGGAGGGGGAGAACGAGGGAAAGCTGTGGGAGGGGGAGAACGAGGAGAAAACTTTGGGAGAGGGAGAAAGAGGGGAAAGCTCTGGGAGGGGAGAGCGAGAGGAAAGCTATGGAAGGGGGAGAACGAGTGGAAAGCTCTAGGAGGGGGAGAAAGAGGGGAAAGGTGTAATGAGTTTGTGAAGCGTCAGCTCACGCCCGTGCTGCCACGCCCACCACGCCGCCCATAAACTGCCCTCTCTCTCCCCTCATTATATATTAACTACACTCCGCAGGCACAAGCACACGATACTTCCCTTGGCACTGAGGGGAGAGCGAGGTAGAAAGAGGTATATAGAGGAGAGAGGTAGAAACGGAGGGGAAATAGGAGAAATGTGGAGAAGGGGAAATATGGAGAAAGGAAAGAGGGGAAATGTGGATGAGGGAGAGAAACTATGAATGTGAGGGGAGACATTGGGAAGGATCGTAAGAGAGAATAGTGGAGAGGAGGGAGGGTAGGGATGAGGGAATGGTATGTAAGGGGACGGGGGTAGGGATGAGGGGATGGTAGGTAAGGGGACGGGGGGATAGGTATGAGGGCATGGTAGGTAAGGGGACGGGGGGATAGGTATAAGGGCATGGTAGATAAGGGGACGGGGGGATAGGTATAAGGGGATGGCAGGTAAGGGGACGGGGGTAGGGATGAGGGGATGGTAGGTAAGGGGACGGGGGTAGGGATGAGGGGATGGTAGGTAAGGGGACGGGGGTAGGGATGAGGGGATGGTAGGTAAGGGGACGGGGGTATAGGTATGAGGGGATGGTATGTAAGGGGACGGGGGTTGGGATGAGGGGATGGTAGGTAAGGGGACGGGGGTAGGGATGAGGGGATGGTAGGTAAGGGGACGGGGGTAGGGATGAGGGGATGGTAGGTAAGGGGACGGGGGTATAGGTATGAGGGGATGGTATGTAAGGGGACGGGGGTAGGGATGAGGGGATGGTTGGTAAGGGGACGGGGGGATAGGTATGAGGGGATGGTAGGTAAGGGGACGGGGGTAGGGATGAGAGGATGGTAGGTAAGGGGACGGGGGTAGGGATGAGGGGATGGTAGGTAAGGGGACGGGGGGATAGGTATGAGGGGATGGTAGGTAAGGGGACGGGAGTAGGGATGAGGGGATGGTAGGTAAGGGGACGGGGGGATAGGTATGAGGGGATGGTAGGTAAGGGGACGGGGGTAGGGATGAGAGGATGGTAGGTAAGGGGACGGGGGTAGGGATGAGGGTATGGTAGGTAAGGGGATGGGGATAGGGATGAGGGGATGGTAGGTAAGGGGACGGGGGGGATAGATATGAGGGGATGGTAGGTAAGGGGACAGGGGTTAGGGATGAGGGGATGGTAGGTAAGGGGACGGGGGTAGGGATGAGGGGATGGTAGGTAAGGGGACGGGGGTAGGGATGAGGGGATGGTAGGTAAGGGGACGTGGGGATAGGTATGAGGGGAGGGTATGTAAGGGGACGGGATAGGGATGAGTGGATGGTAGGTAAGGGGACGGGGGTAGGGATGAGGGGATGGTAAGGGGACGGGGGGATAGGTATGAGGGGATGGTAGGTAAGGGGACGGGGGGATAGGTATGAGGGGATGGTAGGTAAGGGGACGGGAGTAGGGATGAGGGGATTGTAGGTAAGGGGAAGGGGGAGCTAGGTATGAGGGGATGGTTGGTACGGGGACGGGGGTAGGGATGAGGGGATGGTATGTAAGGGGACGGGGGTAGGGATGAGGGGATGGTAGGTAAGGGGAAGGGGGTAGGGATGAGGGGATGGTAGGTAAGGGGACGGGGGTAGGGATGAGGGGATGGTAGGTAAGGGGACGGGGGAAGGGATGAGAGGATGGTAGGTAACGGGACGGGGGTAGGGATGAGGGGATGGTAGGTAAGGGGACGGGGGGGCTAGGTATGAGGGGATGGTAGGTAAGGGGACGGGGGTACGGATGTGGGGATTGTAGGTAAGGGGACGGGGGATAGGCTTGAGGGGATGGTAGGTAAAGGGACGGGGGTACGGATGTGGGGATGGTAGGTAACGGGACGGGGATAGGCTTGAGGGGATGGTAGGTAAAGGGACGGGGGTACGGATGTGGGGATTGTAGGTAAGGTGACGGGGGGATAGGTATGAGGGGATGGTAGGAAAGGGGACGGGGGTGATAGGTATGAAGGGATGGTAGGTAAGGGGACGGGGGTTAAAGATGAGGGGATACCTGTAGTGTGTTCTAGGGGTCACCGCCCCCGCGGCCTGGGCTGTAGGAGGATGTAGGAGAGGGATGAGATATGAAGAGAATGACTAAGAGGAGAAGGCAGAGTAAGAGGAATAGGAGTGGCAGCGAGAAGAGGAGCAAGAAGAATGAAGATAAAGGCTGAAGAGAAAGAAGGGGGTTTAGGGAGAAAGAAAAAGACAAGAGAGAAAGAGAATATGAAGAAATAAGAAAGATATAAGTAATGGAGGGGCAAATGGAAGAGCTGTGTAGAATATAAAGGAGAGGGAGAAGAAGATAACTGTGATTGGTGACCCTCAGAGACTTAATAACCTAGGATAACTCAAGAAAGCTAAGCAATGTGGCTTATTGACATTGGGATCCTTAACTCCTCCCCCAGGATGGGAAAGAAAGGGACCAGTAGGTGAAAGAGAGAGAGAGAGAGAGAGAGAATGAAGAAAGGAAGGAAGGAAGGAAGGAAGCAAGGAGAATGAACAGGAGCCGCAGCAGGAGGAAGAGAGGGAGGAGGGGATGGAAGAGGAGGCAGTAAACTCCACTGGCACTGATACAAGCTTCCAATAAACTCGGGCAACTTGAAGCCATTACCAAGAGTGTGAGGTGGATACGTAGTGCTGGACACGTTTCCTGAGACACGGGCACACGGAAACGGCACCGCCGACACACATAAATTGACATGGAAATTGACGTATAAATTGGCGTATGTTCTCCATTGGCACCCAGTGAGAAGCACGTAGCCTGGAGCAGGTTTGGCATACCCGTGATATACCCGTCACCGATTTTGAGAGCTTTCCTCGCTCTACCCTCCCGGCTTTGGCCAAGCTTCCATGTTGACTTCCCATTCAATTAAGTTGCTGCTATTAACGACCCGCTGTCCCATTCAGCCATCACAACCTGGTTGATCTGGCACTTGGCCGAGGTAGTGATACATTGTTCTCTTGAGGACATCTAAACTTGTTCCAGCAGTATTTCTGATGTCAAATGATAACAGATTGAAGAGTTTTGGGCCACTGGTGTTGATATATTGTTATCGTATTGTGCTCATGGTGCTCCTGCTTTTCACTAGATGTATTCTACACATCCTCTCTTATTTTTCACTCCAGCACGATGCCATGGTAGTGTATAGATTTGTGACCTGGCCCGCCAGTATTTCCCAGGTATATATTATGTCTTCTTCGCTCCAGCGAGGCGTTCCCAGTAGGTTAAATGTTTTACTCACTCGATGCGGGTAGTAAAGGACTTCTGACAAGTGATATATCTCTTGCTCTGAATGGAGTTGCGAGCATGGAATATTATCATAGACGTGAGAGCACAAGTGGTTTGAATAAACGTTTGAGTTAGTCATTCTGTGTAACAAAGTCGTAGATTCGGCATTTTTCACCTGGCGAATTAGGTTACAACAAGAGTCCGAAAATAACTCACACTTTGGAAAGGGAACTTAGGTTTCGATCCGTCTTGACTCACTGATAATGGACCAGGACGAACCGAAACATCGTCTAATGTTTTCTCTCTGAGGGTGGGTTGTTTGTGAACCGTTCCAGCCACGTGGAAGATTACTACCTACTAGTGTACTAATAGTACTGTTAGTGTACCAACAGGTTATCACAGCATCCGTATTAGTCTGTATCTGAAGACATTTTCTCCCCTTTCCCAAGGCTCTATTAGAGAGGGGACTGAGGGAGCTCAAGCTCTAGGCCCATCGTCAGAATAGGCCCAATAAAATATTGTCAGATTTTTTTCCTGTGACGTTTTGATTTCAAAAACATAAGTTTTATTATATTAAAATTAAAAAATGTATATAAATTCATTTTTTTTGTTAGGCCTTCAGATTTTTAGTTCCTTTACAGCTTATCTTACAGGACTACCCTAAAGTTCATTTTTCAGGACCGTCCTACAAGATTATCTTGCAGGACCATTCTGGAGTCGTGTTTCAACAACTTAGCAGCCTCAGTGTCATCAACCTATCCAGCCCCAGCGTCTCACATTACTACTGTCGTAGCGCCTCTGTTATTCTCCATGTTAGGAAAATACCTTTCCTAGTATAGATTTCTCTCACAGGGCACGCCTAGTAGCTTGTCCCAGCATCCGCATTATTATACGTTTTTAGCATTATATCCACCTCCTCTCTGCTAGCATTTATCCTTATTAAGCCGTTCTAGCCTAACCTTTGTCCTCCATCGGGGCATCGTTAGCACCCAGCCCTACTCAGCTGTCCTAGCAGCTTGTCTCAACCACACCCTTCCCGTCCTTAGCAACATATCCACCTCCTGTCTATCCTAGTAGTAAAACATACCAAGCCATCGCAGCCTTCTCACTATTCTCCATCCAGCCATCCCCTAGCACTCAGCCCAGCCCTCTCTGCCTTCTCACTGTCCTTCATCCCCTAGCACTCAGCCCAGCCCTCTCTGCCTTCTCACTGTCCTTCATCCCCTAGCACTCAGCCCAGCCCTCTCTGCCTTCTCACTATCCTCCATCCCACTATCCCCATAGTACTCATCCCTGCCCAGCAGCTTCTCTAATCAGACCATGGCACAGGCAGGCGGGATTAGCTGGAAGGTTTGTGATCGAGTATGTCTTCGTGTATTGGACAGGTGGATGAGGTTTACAGTACTCCTGTGCACCTTGCTGATACTACACCCACCAGACTCCAACACGGTGTTCAATTACCAGCTGGGGAGGAGTGGGAGGGATGAGGAGGTAGGTGACAGAGGGTATTGGAGAGGAGGGTGAAAGCGGAGAGGCTTGTGTGTACTTACCTATTTGTGGTTGCAGGGGTCGATTCACAGCTCCTGGCCCCCGCCTCTTCGCTGGTCACTACTAGGTCCTCTCTTTTCCTCCTCCATGAGCTTTATCGTATCTCTTCTTAAAACTATGTATGGATCCTGCCTCCACTACATCTCTCCAGATTGACCCACTAGCTGACAACTCTGTGGCTGAAGAAATATTTCTTAACATCCCCGTGACTCATCTGAGTCTGTGTGTATGTGTGTTGTGTGCGAATGTGTGTTCAATTACATGTACGAAGGAGTGTCTTCATATATGTGTACGAATGTGTGTGTATTCTCGTATGTGATTGAATGTGTCTGTATTTACAATTTACATTTCAGGACTCTTATCTTACCTCATGTCATTTCAGAGTCCAGCTCTAAGGTATTCTACTAACTCACCCCTCCCCCTCCCCCTCCCCCTCCCCCTCCCCCTCCCCCTCCCCCTCCCCCTCCCCCTCCCCCTCCCCCTCCCCCTCCCCCTCCCCCTCCCCCTTATCCACATGAGGCCACCCACAACAATGCTATATCTTTTTTATTAATAAAAACATTCAAGACTAGCGCCATTATATATTCGTAGGCTTATAATGACCGAATTGTTATCTACTAATGTACTGTATATACGGTATATATGTAATTAGCTATAGTATAACATTCATATTCCTCTTCTTCCCCCCAGCTCTCTCTCTCTCTCTCTCTATGTATAATTTGTGTTGTTCTCGTTTTGCGGTGGAGATATCTTCATCAGAAATTCATTTCTCGTGTATATGGGATAGGTTATCTTGAGAGATGGTAATTACCAAGTGACAGTAACATGATTGATGATATCCTCATTGCTCTACTGAAGTCTCCTAACTCAAGACGACATCTTGCTACACCTTGTACGAGCCCCATCCTGCGTGATGGAATATGACAGGGAAACGTACCTAGCTTTTGTTTACACTGTGTAGCTATCATATAGAATACGGTAGTCGAACTACACTGCTGATTTATCCAGTTTTGTTGAATAAAAGACCCAAAAGAGACAGCTAAGACCCATAAACCAAGTTAGTACTAGATGAGAACAAGCAGCAGCTGTACGTGTTCTTGCCTACAAGTCTCGACTCGCCGGAGATTGAGCCCATGTCTTTCGGTTGCTAGTCCAAGGCGTTGACACAGAGTTAAGACTTTAAACAGTGTCGTTCTCCCTCTCCATCGTATGAGGACTCCCAGTCTGCTTGTGTCTTGACTATATCTGCATCTGAAACCATGGATAGACTTTCGTCCATTACCTCCCCTCCTAATGCATTCCTATGTCCCTCTGGCTCATTTGAGCTTCCAGTCTCCATTTGTGTCCCCACGTTTTGTTGTGTTCCGTTCCTTCTTTCTCTTACGTCACCTCGTTTACTTGTGTACCATTCTCTTGAGTTACCTGTTTCCATTTTTCATGCCCTCGGTTTGATGCCTGTCTCCTAACTCTCGCATACCTATTTGCTGTTAGGTGAACATAGGCAGCAGGTGTTAGAGACTCGCCCACACTTCCCCACCAAAGATTAGACCCCAGAAAAAAATAAGGCACACTGACTTCGGTTGGTTAATTGGGTTTTAAGTCTATCAACTGCACGAGGGTCATTAAGGCTGCGCGTAGCCTCGTCACCACCATTCAAGAATATTTTAAATCCCTAAAACAAGGATTAGAGTAAACTCTCAAGTGTATAAACACTGAGAGACATACGCCTCTCGGAGTATGTAATGTAGGAACAGTCTGCTTATTCTACATAATGTAATATTTATACAAGCCTGGGCCAGGCTCCGGGAGTATGAAAAACTATTGAAACCCATCAGAGATGTATCAAAATTCATCTGTCAGAAGCATTATATGCTTTTTTTTTACTACTTCCCATAAAATAACTTGCAAATTTCCTGACTAAAAGTTTTCCTATTTTTACCCTGGTCATTGTCTTATACCTATTTTCTTATATTAGGTATCCCGCACTCTCGTTATTTTGTCATCAACAAGCAAAGGTATGCATTATTATTATTATTATTATTATTATTATTATTATTATTATTATTTTTATTATTATTATTATTTAGGTGTCCCGTTGCTAGATTGCTAGCGCACTCGGCCCACACAATGAGGTCCAGGGGTCGATCTCCTGTACGGTTGGAAACATTAGCATGTGTTTCCTTTAAGACACCTGCTGTCCACGTTCACTTATCAGTAAAATAGATACCTAGATGTTAGTCGACTGGTATGGGTCATCCTGGGGATAAAATTAACCTAATTTGCCCGAAATGCTCTGTATAACAAGGGGCTTTCTATACAATAGTATGTTATGACTCGCGAAATCGTAATGAAATGATTGCAAACAAACCATACCACGGGCGGGGATAGAACCCGCGATCAGCGAGTCTCAAAACTCCAGACCGTCGCGTTAGCTGGTCAATGGCTAACGCGACGGTCTGGAGTTTTGACACTCTCTGATCGCGGGCTCTAGCCCCACCCGTGGTATAGTTTAATAGTATGTTATTGACGTCAGCTAAGTGCGTATACCTTGTACATGTAATTGTAGAAATAAGGATTATTATTATTATTATTATTATTATTATTATTATTATTATTATTATTATTATTATTATTATTTTACTCTGGGTATTACGGCTATGAGCTGAGCATTATACCTCTGAGCTACGGGTTACTTCCTCAAATCAAAATACCGTTGGTATTCAACACAGTGCTATATGACCCATGTGGGTTTATTGCCTTTTTTTTATAATTTTAATCGAATCAAGAGAATTTTTAACTCCGAAAAAAATGGGAGAAGTTGTGAAATAATTGACTTAAGGAAAGTGTATGAGCGACAACCACAGGAGAGCTGAGGACACCCGTGGGTTATTCACGAGGGAAATTTTTGGCCTCAACCTTGATTGTTTAAGGGTGAAAATAGTGGAAAATGTAGAACTATGCGTCCTTGATACAGACAGCAGCGGATCGGTATTAAGGTGTTTTAATAGTTGCTGTTTGAGCTGTGTTGGCTTGTGTGGGGGAAGAGTAGGTGCTGGCTTAGTGTGGCTGTTGGTTTTCTGTAGGTGCAGGCTTTGTGTAAATGCTGGCTTTGTGCGGGTACTGGCTTTATGTAGGTACTGGCTGTTGTGTAAGTACTGGATTTGTGTGGGTGTTGGTTTTGTATGATTGCTAACCGTGTGAGTGGAGGCAGTGGGATAATTAGTTGGGCTTGATTGGTTTATAGGTTTGTAAAAAGTGCTGGGTTTATAATAACTTGAACTAATTGCGAAAATTATTCACTAAACGACAACTCTGCACGCCGTTACTGAGAAGGGGAAACGTACATAAACGCTTGCATTGCCCGATGAACGATAATACCCGTCAGTGGCCAGCCGTTCTATTGCAGCCTTCACTTAATGTATATGTGCTGTCCAAACCACTGAAAGAGCACATTCTCCGCTCCCCTTGGAAGAGAGCCTTGGCAGATTTCAACAGTTTCTAAGGTATACGCTGGAAAAATTGGGAAAAGAGGGAGAGTTGGGGGAGAAGCAGCATAGCGAGAGGGGGAGTGTGTGTGTGTGTGTGCGCGCGCGCGCGCCTCGTAAACAATGACCAGAACTGTGAACCCTGGTATGACTAAGCGCTTGTAAAAGACCGCCATAAAGAGGACACCCGCCGGTGCTTGGGCACACACATTGTCCTATATGAGCTCACAGATTCTAGCTTTCTGCCGGAGATAGGTTCTTAGGAGGTGATAACCACGGTGGGTAGGTTTCAATATGAAGAGTGAAGGAATATTATTCTTCCTTTCAGTATTCCCCCTCTCTCTCCCATCCCCGCACTTACCAATATTACACTTTATTATTTGCGCTTTTTCCCAGGAGACAAGAGGCAAGGAGCTCTCTATTCAAACATTTTTAGATGCTGAACGAATTTATTAAAAAATCTATTTGAAGCGCAAAGAGAATCAATAACCGAAAGAGCGGTATAAAACTTCGACACAAGAGATGCAACGCAAATGGAGATGGGGGAAGGATGTTTTTCTTCAGTTATAAACAAATGGATTAGAATACCCACTGAAGCTACAATTGCAGGAACAGTGCAATCATTTACGAATCATAGTAACACTCTGCAATACTCTTGATAGTGTGTATTGCGTGGCTGTGATCAACGCAGTCCTAGTGTTGGTGGCACTTCCTTAATAACGCAAAATAAAGGGATCCAAATAGTAGGCCTACTGACAGTGAGAGGCAGGTCCTGTTTGTGTCTGTTTCAGTATTTTTTCGGTTTAACTTGTTTTAAACGTTCGGGTTTGGTGTTTCATTTTTATAACCTTTTTATATTCGTTTTTGTATATATTCGCCGAAAGATATTGATTTACTAGTATATATACACCGAGACTTGTATATATATACTAAGAATACATACAAGCACGTAAGTGTACATATACTCCCTGTCCGTTTCAAGGAGGCGACCCCCTTATGTACTGTGTATAAATATCACACTGATGATCTACACCCACGATGCTGTTAGAAATCATTTATTTAGAGAAAAGCGAGCATCTGGACCCAATAATGTATTTGTCTCTACCTGGAGTCTACCTGAAGTGTGTTCCGGGGTCAACGCCCCCCGCGGCCCAGTCCTTGACCAGGCCTCCCGATGGATCAGGACCTGATCAACCAGTCTGTTACTGTTGGCTCTAATATATGTGCTAGCGTCTTGCCCAGCATCCTTTGTCTTCTGGTTTTATGTAATAATTTATCCGTGGTATTTACGACTGGAGTTTACCTGGAGAGAGTTCCGGGGGTCAACGCCCCCGCGGCCCGGTCTGTGACCAGGCCTCCTGGTGGATCAGAGCCTGATCAACCAGGCTGTTACTGCTGGCTGCACGCAATCCAACGTACGAGCCACAGCCCGGCTGGTCAGGTACCGACTTTAGGTGCTTGTCCAGTGCCTGCTTGAAGACAGCCAGGGGTCTATTGGTAATCCCCCTTATGTATACTGGGAGGCAGTTGAACAGTGAATCGAGAAATCATACTGATACGATTGTAAACAAACCACGGTACGGATGGGGATCGAACTCACGGCAGGTGAGTCGTATTTAATGTGTGTTTTCCTGTGAGATAAACAGAAAACAGTCCCTCCCTCCCCTAGTATCAGTGAAGCTGTCTGTTGACTGAAGTGAAGCTGTCTGTTGACTGAGGTGAAGCTGTCTGTTGACTGAAGTGAAGCTGTCTGTTGACTGAGGTGAAGCTGTCTGTTGACTGAAGTGAAGCTGTCTGTTGTCTGAAGTGAAGCTGTCGGTTGACTGAAGTGAAGCTGTCTGTTGACTGAAGTGAAGCTGTCTGTTGACTGAAGTGAAGCTGTCTGTTGACTGAAGTGAAGCTGTCTGTTGACTGAAGTGAGGCTCTGTTGACTGAAGTGAGGCTGTCTGTTGACTGAAGTGAGGCTGTCTGTTGACTGAAGTGAGGCTCTGTTGACTGAAGTGAAGCTGTCTGTTGACTGAAGTGAAGCTGTCTGTTGACTGAAGTGAAGCTGTCTGTTGACTGAAGTGAGGCTGTCTATTGACTGAAGTGAGGCTGTCTATTGACTGAAGTGAGGCTCTGTTGACTGAAGTGAAGCTGTCTGTTGACTGATTTCTTAAACGTACATATGGAAGAAATTTTTAGGGTTAAATTTTAAATTCCCTGACAATTTTAATTTTTAAATCCATTTTTTATATTCTTTAACTCCTTTTTTAACATATTGTTCGTAAAAGATATTGTTGTTCCGCTTGTGACGAGTTTCTTAGTAATAATCTGGTAACTACCAGAGAAATGCGTTAGTCCCTGTTGTATGTATTGATGGATTATTTCTGTTTTATCTATTGATGGATTATTTGTTGTATGTATTGATGGATTATTTGTTTTATCTATTGATGGATTATTTCTGTTTTATCTATTGATGGATTATTTCTGTTTTATCTATTGATGGATTATTTCTGTTTTATCTATTGATGGATTATTTCTGTTTTATCTATTGATGGATTATTTCTGTTTTATCTATTGATGGATTATTTCTGTTGTATGTATTGATGGATTATTTCTGTTTTATCTATTGATGGATTATTTCTGTTTTATCTATTGATGGATTATTTCTGTTGTATGTATTGATGGATTATTTCTGTTTTATCTATTGATGGATTATTTCTGTTTTATCTATTGATGGATTATTTCTGTTGTATGTATTGATGGATTATTTCTGTTGTATGTATTGATGGATTATTTCTGTTGTATGTATTGATGGATTATTTCTGTTGTATGTATTGATGGATTATTTCTGTTTTATCTATTGATGGATTATTTCTGTTTTATCTATTGATGGATTATTTCTGTTGTATGTATTGATGGATTATTTCTGTTGTATGTATTGATGGATTATTTCTGTTGTATGTATTGATGGATTATTTCTGTTGTATGTATTGATGGATTATTTCTGTTGTATGTATTGATGGATTATTTCTGTTGTATGTATTGATGGATTATTTCTGTTGTATGTATTGATGGATTATTTCTGTTTTATCTATTGATGGATTATTTCTGTTTTATCTATTGATGGATTATTTCTGTTTTATCTATTGATGGATTATTTCTGTTGTATGTATTGATGGATTATTTCTGTTGTATGTATTGATGGATTATTTCTGTTGTATGTATTGATGGATTATTTCTGTTGTATGTATTGATGGATTATTTCTGTTGTATGTATTGATGGATTATTTCTGTTGTATGTATTGATGTATTATTTCTGTTGTATGTATTGATGGATTATTTCTGTTGTATGTATTGATGGATTATTTCTGTTGTATGTATTGATGGATTATTTCTGTTTTATCTATTGATGGATTATTTCTGTTTTATCTATTGATGGATTATTTCTGTTGTATGTATTGATGGATTATTTCTGTTTTATCTATTGATGGATTATTTCTGTTTTATCTATTGATGGATTATTTCTGTTTTATCTATTGATGGATTATTTCTGTTTTATCTATTGATGGATTATTTCTGTTTTATTTATTGATGGATTATTTCTGTTTTATCTATTGATGGATTATTTCTGTTTTATCTATTGATGGATTATTTCTGTTTTATCTATTGATGGATTATTTCTGTTTTATCTATTGATGGATTATTTCTGTTTTATCTATTGATGGATTATTTCTGTTTTATCTATTGATGGATTATTTCTGTTTTATCTATTGATGGATTATTTCTGTTTTATCTATTGATGGATTATTTCTGTTTTATCTATTGATGGATTATTTCTGTTTTATTTATTGATGGATTATTTCTGTTTTATCTATTGATGGATTATTTCTGTTTTATCTATTGATGGATTATTTCTGTTTTATCTATTGATGGATTATTTCTGTTTTATCTATTGATGGATTATTTCTGTTTTATCTATTGATGGATTATTTCTGTTTTATCTATTGATGGATTATTTCTGTTTTATCTATTGATGGATTATTTCTGTTTTATCTATTGATGGATTATTTCTGTTTTATCTATTGATGGATTATTTCTGTTTTATCTATTGATGGATTATTTCTGTTTTATCTATTGATGGATTATTTCTGTTTTATCTATTGATGGATTATTTCTGTTTTATCTATTGATGGATTATTTCTGTTTTATCTATTGATGGATTATTTCTGTTTTATCTATTGATGGATTATTTCTGTTTTATCTATTGATGGATTATTTCTGTTTTATCTATTGATGGATTATTTCTGTTTTATCTATTGATGGATTATTTCTGTTTTATCTATTGATGGATTATTTCTGTTTTATCTATTGATGGATTATTTCTGTTTTATCTATTGATGGATTATTTCTGTTTTATCTATTGATGGAT